>NW_017803843.1:2372913-2376012 GCF_001625305.1 Branchiostoma belcheri | reverse complement strand
GAGGTTGCAGTTAAAATACACTCCATCTTTTACAGCATTCAATCTATCTTGCTTATAAGCGTTCAATGCATTAGATCAATGAGAGCTGTTGTAAAAGATTTACTGCAAGCTTCCAAATGGGCCACCTTCCCTAATACCAGGTTATTGATTAATCTTGCTTAGTGTCTCCGATGGATTAGATGTAGTTTAATCTTATGGTCAGGTTCTCACTATGTAGGTCAACCCTCCATTTATGTTATCCTCAGGCTTCTAAAGTTGCCATCATCCCACTTCATTGTGAAATAATGGATGGCTATATGTCTGTCTGCACAAGGGCTGTGTCTCTATAGTGTGATGAATGGGCTCTGAATGTTATATTAGACATTCACATCGAAAGGAGGATGCCTAATGTTGAAATCTGAGGAATCTTTGATTACTACATTGGCAAACATTAAGTACATTACAGCAGAATTGCTTCCTGTCAAAATGTTTTCAATGTCTACACGTGTAGCTGTCTTGTGGTTTATTGTTTTTCAAAGGCAAAGTGAGTGATTCAGTTGCCCTTGACCTACATACATAAACAGCAATATCCCCACTTCTCTGCTCATAAATGCAGATACCAAAGCTGATAAAACATGTATAGAGCCTTCTCTAAATATCATTTGTGAGCAGTAGGTTTGTAAAGCATGTATAACATGTGCATGCATTACTGGAGAAAGCCACATCTGCCTCCCCTGGGGCTGTCATTAGCACTGTTAGATGGAACAGTGTAAATCACACATGGGGTTGCTTTAGACATTGACAGAATAAAAGGTTCACACAGACCTAACAGATGTAGGTCAGTGATTTCTGAGTTATAGTGGAAGAAATATGACTTGACCACTTGTCATACAATATTTAAGTTCAGATTATCTTCAGACAGGTATGTGATATGTGAGTTTACTCCCAGTGGCAGGGGTATTTTTCAGTCAGGGTCATTAACCTTTGACATGTCTGGTTAAATGGAGGGTAGCTCTACTCCATTTTGTCAAACAGCAAACATTTATCTTGTTCTTACATGTGACACTGTGGATATGGGTTAGCAGGTTTCTGTCTAGCCTGTCTCCCCCTGTCAGGGCTGATAGGGCCTCCTCCCTGGGGGCCTGACCAGTGGAAGGATTGCTAAAAGTGTGATGAAGCCAGGCTAGGTACCGTTTCTGTCCAATTCCCTTCAGAAAGTTGGCCTATCTGCATTGTACCAGTAATTCATCAGTAGCTACTTTATAAGGGTGGGTACTTTAGGATTATAAGCTTAAGACAATGTAAGATCTTTATGCTTTGCTCTAAACAGGTATGATGTGCCTATAAATAGACGGGAAATTCAAAGCATTAAACTGCTGCATAAAGAGCTGCATAAAAATGGAGATGTGTCACTTAATGCGGGAAGGCTCTTTAACTTTATAAAGATGGTTGCTCTTATCAGCCAATACAATGTCTAGCTTTAACTTAGTTATCTAAAACTGCCAGTATCGCTGTGGAAACACTGGAAATCCAGGAAGCCAATTTTTAAGTCAGATATGACTACCCAGTATAATAATTGTGATAAGTAAAAAAATAGATAAGTACTTGAAGCTCATAAGAACATTAGGCTTAATGTTAGGTAGATTCTACGGCCATTCCAAGTCTAAATGACCAGTGGTTTAGAAAGTTGTTATATTATGTACTTGCTTTGTTTGCAGGTGGATATCCCAATGCAGGTACTGTTTGATGAAGCCAAACTGGCTGTGGATCCTGGTGCTGTCCAGCTGCTGGAAGAAAAGTGGCTGTTCCTGGAGGACCAGGTAAGGAACAGTTGTTGCAGTGTTGGCTAATAAATACCACTAACATATTTGTTACTCCGTGAAGGAGGTCAGGACCTCCGGACGGAGTGTTGTGATCGGCTGATTTTTCATGTTCGCAGTCAAAACACTGGGTTCTCTTTGTGTAATCGGCACGCAATTTTATACGCCGTCTGCGGGCATGCCCGTGTTGATGCACAAATGTGTATTTTTGCCGTTGCTGCTTTCGCGGTCAATGTAATATTGCAGACGCACCCCTACAATTACTAGGCGAATTGGAATGGTCCAGAAAAACGCGTTGTTCGGAATAGCGGGGGGGGGGGAACTTCATGGGGTGGTTTTGGTAAGTGGTTCCAGATGTTTTTGCCCATGCTTAAGAGATGCCAAGTTTTTTTGAAGATGTTCGCAGCCAAAACGCATTCTTCCGTACGTCGCATTTCTGTGTAATTTCGCATGTGGTGTGGCATTATGTCCGGGATGATGCACGTCTTTTTATTTTTACCATAGCTGTTTTGATATTGAAGTAAATGCATATTTTAGAAACATCCCTACTTTTACAATCCTGTGGAATAGGCCGTAGGTTTAGGCAGTTGTCTGGTAGCAGAGGTACTCTAAGCAGATATCCTGGTTATCTGGCCGGCGGTAGTAACACTCGCGGTGCTTACCGCAACTGTTGCTGGCTTCTTGTTACAATTTGTACACAAAGCTGTGTCCTGGTATTAAATGTCACCTGGTTTTAATGACATTATGATAATCATCATTGTTTTTGTCTGCTGGTGTTGCAACGTTGCTCCCACTGGACTGTTTTCTCTAAGACATTGGCATACACTTAAATAGTACACTTAAGTCAATAGCGTAAATCAAAGTAGATAAGATCCTCATTAAAAGGTAAAGATATTTAATCCTTGATAAGAGGGAATCAATTCAAGAATCTTCTCTGGCACCATATTGAAATTTGCATTGATGCTACCTATTTCTGGCATAGTTGTAAAACAGTTAAAAGAAAGGAAGGATCCAGGTTGTGAATATTCCCAGCACACTACAGTGAGCTCAGACCCTTGGAGGAAAAAGGGAACACACAGGAGCGGGTAAGAGGAACAGAACCACAGGAGACACTGCCTGCATTTAAGGCTGTCACCGTTACAATAATACTGACATGAGTTGTCCCAGTACAGTACGTAGTACTTCAGGTACAAAATGTCACTAACAACTTCAACTTGTTTAGTAAAAATCCCCAGGGTTACTAATCAGCCAGGCTGTACATGTAGGTCTTGTTGAATCATGGACTTGACAAAATAATAAA
>NW_017803843.1:2370925-2372893 GCF_001625305.1 Branchiostoma belcheri | reverse complement strand
GAACAGTGTAAATCACACATGGGGTTGCTTTAGACATTGATAGAATAAAAAGGTTCACACAGACCTAACAGATGTAGGTCAGTGATTTCTGAGTTATAGTGGAAGAAATATGACTTGACCACTTGTCATACAATATTTAAGTTCAGATTATCTTCAGACAGGTATGTGATATGTGAGTTTACTCCCAGTGGCAGGGGTATTTTTCAGTCAGGGTCATTAACCTTTGACATGTCTGGTTAAATGGAGGGTAGCTCTACTCCATTTTGTCAAACAGCAAACATTTATCTTGTTCTTACATGTGACACTGTGGATATGGGTTAGCAGGTTTCTGTCTAGCCTGTCTCCCCCTGTCAGGGCTGATAGGGCCTCCTCCCTGGGGGCCTGACCAGTGGAAGGATTGCTAAAAGTGTGATGAAGCCAGGCTAGGTACCGTTTCCGTCCAATTCCCTTCAGAAAGTTGGCCTATCTGCATTGTACCAGTAATTCATCAGTAGCTACTTTATATATATATAAGGGTGGGTACTTTAGGATTATAAGCTTAAGACAATGTAAGGCCTTTATGCTTTGCTCTAAACAGATATGATGTGCCTATAAATAAATGGAAAATTCAAAGCATTAAACTGCTGCATAAAGAGCTGCATAAAAATGGAGATGGGCGCCACCCTATGCGTCACTTAATGCGGGAAGGCTCTTTAACTTTATAAAGATGGTAGTTCTTATCAGCCAATACAATGTCTAGCTTTAACTTAGTTATCTAAAACTGTTCTTAACTGCCAGTATCACTATGGAAACACTGGAAATCCAGGAAGCCAATTTTAAATCAGATATGACTACCCGGTATAATAATTGTGATAACTGAAAAAAATAGATAAGTACTTGAAGCTCATAAGAACATTAGGCTTAATGTTAGGTAGATTCTACGGCCATTCCAAGTCTAAATGACCAGTGCTTTAGAATGTTGTTATATTATGTACACCGTACTTGCTTTGTTTGCAGGTGGATATCCCAATGCAGGTACTGTTTGATGAAGCCAAACTGGCCGTGGATCCTGGTGCTGTCCAGCTGCTGGAAGAAAAGTGGCTGTTCCTGGAGGACCAGGTAAGGAACAGTTGTTGCAGTGTTGGCTAACTTAAATACCACGAACATATTTGTTACAATCTGTACACAAAGCTGTGTCCTGGTATTAAATGTCACCTGGTTTTAATGACATTATGATAATCATCATTGTTTTTGTCTGCTGGTGTTGCAACGTTGCTCCCACTGGACTGTTTTCTCTAAGACATAGGCATACACTTAAATAGTACACTTTTTTTTTTAAAGTCAATAGCGTAAATCAAAGTAGATAAGATCCTCATTAAAACGTAAAGATATTTAATCCTTGATAAGAGGGAATCAATTCAAGAATCTTCTCTGGCACCATATTGAAATTTGCATTGATGCTACCTATTTCTGGCATAGTTGTAAAACAGTTAAAAGAAAGGAAGGATCCAGGTTGTGAATATTCCCAGCACACTACAGTGAGCTCAGACCCTTGGAGGAAAAGGGAACACACAGGAGCGGGTAAGAGGAACAGAACCACAGGAGACACTGCCTGCATTTAAGGCTGTCACCGTTACAATAATACTGACATGAGTTGTCCCAGTACAGTACGTAGTACTTCAGGTACAAAATGTCACTAACAACTTCAACTTGTTTAGTAAAAATCCCCAGGGTTACTAATCAGCCAGGCTGTACATGTAGGTCTTGTTGAATCATGGACTTGACAAAATAATAAATGAATACAGGTTGATTTACGTGCCTCCCTAGTAAGGATCTGAGTAGAGTTGATTCTTCTGCTTTTATCAGGCAATAGATTCTCCCAATTACATATGACCTTGCAGTGTGTTGCAGAGTATTTAACAGTTACAAACTTCAAGAGAAATGACACTAACACGGCATGGACATCAACTTTGACATCATCAATCACTT
>NW_017803843.1:2369927-2370905 GCF_001625305.1 Branchiostoma belcheri | reverse complement strand
GTAGATAAGATCCTCATTAAAACGTAAAGATATTTAATCCTTGATAAGAGGGAATCAATTCAAGAATCTTCTCTGGCACCATATTGAAATTTGCATTGATGCTACCTATTTCTGGCATAGTTGTAAAACAGTTAAAAGAAAGGAAGGATCCAGGTTGTGAATATTCCCAGCACACTACAGTGAGCTCAGACCCTTGGAGGAAAAAGGGAACACACAGGAGCGGGTAAGAGGAACAGAACCACAGGAGACACTGCCTGCATTTAAGGCTGTCACCGTTACAATAATACTGACATGAGTTGTCCCAGTACAGTACGTAGTACGTACTTCAGGTACAAAATGTCACTAACAACTTCAACTTGTTTAGTAAAAATCCCTAGGGTTACTAATCAGCCAGGCTGTAGGTCCTGTTGAATCATGCATATGGGCTTGACAAAATAATAAACAAGAGTTCCACGATCTCATACCTTCGCCAAATGATGTTAACCCTTGCGGTTGACGAATTATACAATTCTAATCATTGATTTTGCAAATAAGAGCTTCATTTGCATGAATTATATTAATTGATCATATTCTCCACCCAATGACAGCCTTATCTTAACAAAATGGCTATTATAGCACTTCATCATAAATTATGCAAATGAGGTCATGATTTGAATAAATTATGTTAATTGGTGTTTGCCTTCACTTAACTTCCAAATGTGTCAAGTATGAAATTCCCAGCAGTTACAACTATTAAATTATAAAAGTGTCCCTAATTATGCAAATTAGGTCTTCATTTACATAATCTATATTCTCAAATGTTTTTTCGTTCTCAATTATATATGTCACAAGTGTTTCATTGTCCTATTATCGAACAAAGCAGATTTATAAAACTTCCTCATTAATTATGCAAATTAGCTCCTGATTTGCATAATTGTCATCTGATTACGTCAACCATCACTTCAGCTACCTACATACCAAAATCATGACAATCCGTCA
>NW_017803843.1:2332723-2369907 GCF_001625305.1 Branchiostoma belcheri | reverse complement strand
AAGGATCTGAGTAGAGTTGATTCTTCTGCTTTTATCAGGCAATAGATTCTCCCAATTACACATGACCTTGCAGTGTGTTGCAGAGTATTTAACAGTTACAAACTTCAAGAGAAATGACACTAACACGGCATGGACATCAACTTTGACATCATCAATCACTTCCCTATAGAAAGTAAAAGTCAGCTAATCTCAGCCATGGGCTTACTTTTCTCAACTACAGGAGCTAAAGCTTGAACAAAGAACATCGAAATATGGCCCAGTTTGTGGCACAATCTATTTTGTCAGCTGGACCACCTTGGTGTGACTGTAATGTCACTGTCCCTGGGTATGGTGCAGACATTACACTGGCACTGATTAAGGATAAAGGCACTGCATCACACTGAAGTTTCCATTTCATTCTACCAGGGGAGTATGACCTGTTTTGAAGGAAGGTCCAGACAAATAACATTTCATAAATAATAATATGAAATTCATGTAATAATTAATCAGATCCAAACATTAAAAAAATTCCTGGTATTCTAATATTTCCTTTGTTGATCACTTACAGCAAAAATACAGATATGCTCGATTAATCAGCTCATGTTGATTGGCAGAAGACTGTACATTCTTTTGCAGATACTGATTTCCACCAGCTAGTGTATTCCAAACTTTTGTAAATTAACTTTGACTCATGAGAAATGTTATAGATTCAAATATGAAAAACTAAAACTTTTTCAAGAGAACTGAAAAACAATCTTTTTAAGTTATCATGTTTGATGGTAAATGTCGCATGAACATTTTAAATGTTACTAAGTCAAGTAATGTATGTAAAGAAACAGCAATGCCACGCTGTGTCCCTGTCCGTGGCTGAAGTGTGACATCTGCATGCACTGTGATGTACAGTACCTGGTGTGTAATGAATTAATTGTGAAGTCACTGCAGCTGGGCCAAGGTTACTGCAGGACCAGAGTTAATGTTCTTAGCGCTGAAGGTAACTTGGATCAAAGTGTGTGTTCAAACCTAAGAATAAATTTCTTCAGGGAGAAGCAGGGCTTCTCAGAATGGTCCCTTCAAACATTGCTGGACAATCCTTCAATTAAGGGCCTCCAACTAAAATTGTGCACTAACTTTTTCCCTTTTACATATCTGTTCTGCCCCTTAGCTATTGGATTTATTGTCCACTGTCCAGAGGGTCTGTTCACCTGGGCAAACTTTTGCACGGCTCATCCGGGTCTAGATTATTCTGTCTGATGAACCATGCATATTTGAAGGCTGTCAGATATTACTGCAGTTAAAGATGATCTCCAAAGCTCTTACAATGTAACCATGGACCAGGAGCAAACTACTAATCAATGATAACAATGGAATACTAATTGTAACAGCAACAGGGAGAGTGATTAATGTGAAGTCGGATAATGAAGTTGCTATAATGCAGTGCTGGATTACTTATGCAGGAAATGGCTCTGTAATTCAAAATGTTTGTAAGAATGGATTATAAACAGTGTCCAACGATATCTGGCCATAAAGGTTTTGACAGTTTATATACCGGGTATTAGGGAAGGACCCAATAGGTCAGCTGAGTGCTGGCTTCAGCCATGATTCAGCTTCTTGCTGCTGTTTCTGGGTGACCTAGATTCCTCTTCATGTGCCATCAGGGGCAGGGTTATGCAGACAGTGTCAAACCTTACTGCCATCCTGGGACCAGCTTTCTGCAAATTGCTTGTAAGCCTGAATGGCTATTGACTTTCAGGTGAGGTTGACTCTCACCTAATGTGCTTGATTTAATAGGAGGCACAGCTGACAGGGGGCGACACTTACACAAACATATCACCTTCCTATCAGGGAACGACTTTCTCATCCCAACTGCTGTAATCTGTTACATTGCCAGGAGGGATTAGATGTCTGACACAGGACATTTAGGTCACTATGGTCCTGAAGCAGGATCCATATTTCAACATTATCTGATGCCTAAAAGTACAAGATCAGAAGACCAAGAGAATGGACTTTCATACCTTGCATATATAACATGTGTTACGCAACTCTAATTTATGGCTGTATAGCCAACAATCTGAAAAAGTTTGGAAACACAAATACAGTATCTGTATGATTTTCCAGATAGAAGAATTGAGATCTGTGGTACTGAACCTTGATTTACACCGTTGATAGGAATGGACAGAGTAACTTCATGGTGTTGAAACACAGTTGTTATTAAGGCAACCACTAGGACAACAGGACAACATTAGATAATTACCAAGTTATCTAAATCCCCCTGGTGACCTGTCCTACTTAAGCCATTGATAAATCAGCTAAAAGCAAGAAGGGACATAGGAAGGCTGGCTTACTGGTGTTATCTGGATCCATTTGTATGGCTTTAACTTGAAAGCCAACAGATACACACTAGATACTTGCTGGTAAACTCAGCTGGGTTGCCATTAGCAAGAAAACTCTGTAATGCCACTTTTTATGGGAGACACTCTCTACTCGTGTTCCCATGTGAATTTAGTCACCTATGATATAATTTTATAAGTTCTTTTTATAATAAACAAAAAGTCATATAAAGTCCTCTAATACCTTCTGATGCTCGTAGAAGATATAAAATTAACATGGTCTTTAGTCTAATAATTGATGGAAGCAGGATGTGAGGTCTCAGACAATTGGCATCATGAAGTCTTTGAAACCATTTATTAACACAGAAGCCTTGCTGACAATATACACATCACTGTTCCTTCCCCACTTACAATACTGCAGTACTGTCTGGGATCAAGGTAGCAAGGAATGTATAGACAAACTTCAGAAACTACAGAACAGGGCAGGAAGGGTGATCCTGGGGTGCAATCGCTACACACCTATCGACACTATACTGCACAATCTAGGTTAGACACCTGTGATTGAATTACACAAGAGGAACAAAGCAGTGCTTGTATTCAAGGCTCTGAATGGCTTGTCCCCTCCTCACATCTCGGATCTCTTCACACAGCTCAGGGAAGTTCACTCATACAATACACGCTTAAGAGCACAGGGGGGACTACAACTGCCTAAGGCTCATCTACAATACAAAAAGAAATCCTTGTCCAGTACTGGTGCAGCTCTTTGGAACGCTCTCCCATCTACATTGAAAACAGCAGCTTCCGTCGCCTCGTTTAAGCGTTTGTATAACCAGAATGTTCTCGCAACATAGTAACCGTTACTTTTGTTTTGTAACATTGATATGCAAATTTCCATTACCTTCTTTATTTATTTCATTTGTTGCATTTTATTCGCTTGTTTCATATAAGTTATTAGTTTACCGTATGATTTTGAAGCACTTTACCAATATGTTATTTTTGCAATTAGTTAATTGTACCTTTGTTTTCCTGTTTGTTATTTTAAGCTAATAAGTATATTTTGTAAATGTATATGTCCGCAGGGAACATTGAAAAACGCCCTTGCGGCGACATGTTTACCCTGGGTAAATAAAAATAAAATGAAATGAAAGTGAGGCTATTACATCACCTACATGACATACAGGTGTCCCTCCTGGGTTCCAGGAACAATCAGCCTGCAGGCACACCCTGCGAGAACATATTAACTAGTTTCACTTCTGCCCTTCCCAGGGGGTGGTGAGCAAGACTGGATCCTTTATTGCAGGGATGGAAGGAATCCTGACTGATGAGGAAGTCTATGAGTCCTTAAAGGTAGGCTTTAACACTTAGGACAGACTAGGAAGGATCTGTACTATGTAGCAATGTAAGCTTTATTCTGAATTTTGATACTACTCAGTAATAGTTTATGAAGAAAAAAATGTCATTTATGCAGGGTCAATGCCATACCAAAATACAGAATATTATATGCTTCTGCTTTTAACTTAGCATGCCATAGATTAAGACATCAGAATACATGCATGATTTGTGGATAAAATACCAATATATAATTGAAAGATCATTAAAGCAGTACTGCCACCATTGATCTGTTTGTCTTAACATTTGCTTGTGAGTACTGTTGTAACTGTGTGTAACCAAGGTTTACTTGTGATGACAGGTTCTGGGTATGACTGAGGGAGAGTTCAGGGAACATCAAGAGAAGGAAGGATGGAGTGACTGTGACAGTGAAGAGGAGGATGAAAGGTCACTTTCCTATGGTAGGCTGTAGCAAATTCACAATCCACAAGCTTTGTGAACAATATGTAATCAATGAAAACTACAGGTCAGTCAATGTGGGGTTATAGTTAATATTGGTCAAACCTAATCTGTTACAATCCTTTGGAAGGAGTTGATGAAATTACAATCAATGACAATGTAAACTCACCTAATCAATGGAAAAGTTGTCTAAGAGTAAAATATGAATTTGCTTATATTACAAAGTCATTTTGACAAAAAAGCACAAAGGACAATTATCAGACCCTTGTACACAAGTCTTAATTTTCAAATACATGTATGTCAGAAAGCTTTGTGAGGCTATAAAAGTTACAGATGATGTGGTTGTAGTAATCCTATTCTGTTCAACCACTGCCTCCTTTGTCTCCCACAGAGAAGCTGTCAGACCTGCCACAAGCCTGGAGGAGTCTGCTCGCTGCAGCTGCCAGGTGCTGCATGGGAAAATACAGAAACAGTTTACAGGAAACAGAACAACTGCTAACCAAAGAGAAGGGGGGAAACATGACCAGGCGTCAGCAGTGGTCTTTACTGGTTTGTCATGGTCAGCAGAAGCTGCTCCACAGGATTATAAGTTCATGTTTATCAGCAGCTAGTTAGTAGAAAAAGATTTAAGTTGCCTTTGATTAACATTTTGGAATTCTGTAGGATCAAGATGTCTTGAAGTACAATATGCTGTACACAGGTGAGCTACCACTACATGAACTGCAATCTGCATGTGTAGGTGTCTAATTACACAAGACTATAACTACGCAGTTATTAAGTATATAAAAATATGACATGTATATGAGGGCTGTCATGAAATTATTCCTGAACCAGTAACCTTTAGTGTTTCCCACCTGTTAAGTCCTGGTACAGCTCTCCATCCTATCCACTTGTTAAGTACTTACAGGGGTCGTGGTCACTTGATGGACTAACCCCAGACTGTTGATTGTAAAAATGTGAGCTATCATTAAAGTGATCACACAAGTCTACACAAGTCGTTTCCTTTATCAGCTGTGTCTGGCAGCTGATTACAGTGTATTCGGCCTCTACACAAGATTCATGTAGCATTACCCTTTGGGTAACTTTCTCCATTTTATTTCAGATACAATCAGTCATCTAAATCCCCCCTGACACACCATGTAGTCCATTTAAAGGAGGCTTGCAATAAAATGCAGCAACGACTTAAAAGTTACCCATTCGAAGGTCAAACGCAATTGAAAATTGGACACTGGCAATGGGGAGCAAATTACGACAAATGACTTGGACGCTGTTGCGGGAAGGCTGTTAATCCCTTCATCAAAAGATGCTGCGGTAGGCAATGAGAGAAAAAAAGCAAACAAGGCTGTATCTAAGTAGGCCAAGGTTAGATCCAAATTGGACATTCAAAAAGAAGCAGCTGCAACTTGCAATGTGATACTTTTCTTTATTTTAAATACTATGAGGTTTGTCAAATTGCTGGAAGGCTTCTTTGTGCTGGTAACATTATTCAGGAATTTTCCCCTCAGACCTCTTTCCTGCATGTATCAAGTTTAAATATTCATGTTAATATTTTGAATAAAAACCATAATCAACTTGGAAAAGTTTTATGGTTAGGACCATGTATGTTACACAAGGATCATGAGGTAACAAATACACATGTAGGTATACTTAGATGGTGTCCTTATGGGCTGCTGGTTTGCTGATTGCATACCATTTTGGAACATGAAAAATGCATTGACCAGTATTTTTTTTTTTTGCTTCTTTTGATCCAGACTGATAAAGAAATATGAATGCCTCTTTGGTTGATGATTAGCTAGCTAATGAGCCACTGAAATGAATGCAGCTGGATGTAGTAATATCATGTTTTACCAGCAGCCAAATATGCTTTGTATTGATACAATGTTCCCTCAATGCATCAAAGTGAAAAGCCATGGGTACATGTTGCATACTCTTGGTAGTCCTTCGTTAATGATGACTGTTGAATACACATGGTATCCTTGCTTTGTTGCCTGTTACAAAAAGGATCTAAAGTGCTTTGATGATTTTGGTCAGTGAGCTTGTTTACTTGTTCCTTTTGACTAACCGAATCTACCATGTATCCATCAGCAAAATATGTTCATACATCACTTACAGGGAATCAAGGTTACAGACCATTAGCTTTATGGCACATTTTTTTTGATAGAAAAACTTGAATTCAAATATCTATTCTGACACTTTTGAATTCACTCCATAGCTATACACATTTGAATTTCAAGCAGACCTGTAGGTTGGAAAACGTTGCATACATGTATTTTGGATATTGTGATTTAAAACACAAAGAAAAATGAAACAACATCTGTATATGTCAAGGTTATTTTTGAAAGCTTTTGGAAGGTAGGTGTTTATGAACATCAGCCATTTCCAAAGTAACATAATCCTTTGCACCTGGCCTGTGGATAGCAGTGACTTTCTCCCAGCTTTGCAGGGCAGTGTGTGGAGTAGACAGAGATCAGGATCGTCACACTACCTTTCTAATGTACATAAGTTATATTTACCTTCCCCGAGGGGACTGGCAACCACACAGTGATGACAGCAAAGTAGCAGGAGTTGAAAGAAATTCAGTTGTGTGTGTTGCATATAAATTTGACAATTAGCAACTGTTAACTGCATGTAATCTCCTTTTTAAGTTTTTTATGATTTTTACCAGGTAATTGTACAATGTAAATTAATTTTTAACTTACACAACACTGCAACTCCCAATAAAGTCATCTTGTATGATCTTGTATTGTCACTCATCCATCTTTCTTTATAGTGGAAGATGCCTGCATCTGACTTGCAGTTGTATTTGATGGGTGGCCCATTTTCTGTAGACATGCATGTCAAGATCATGTGTGTGTGGAATACAGCAGAGGGTTCCAAAAGCTGAAGCACACCTGGGGACTGGTAAATGAAGGCCCAGGATTTCCCACCCCATTTCATCTGTTATAGACATGCCCACAAGGACCGGAAGAAGACCCAGCTTATGCTCTGCATTAAAAATTCATGCTTCATGCCCTCTGGCATTGAAAGCTTTATGGCAGCAGCACAGTACATGTGCAGAAACACCAGTGTGGGGTCATTGCCCTGCTTGTTCTGCTCCAGTTGGCTGAGTACAGATGCCACAGATTAGATAGTGAGTATCCGGGACACTCACAGGTGGTCAGTTTGGTTTTTCTTAATCAATGACCCAAAAGACTATCCTAATCAATGAACGGTATGGGCTGTAGGCTTGGGATGGATGGGCAGTAGGCATCCTCTGTGAACAACTTGTATAACTAATTGTTTAAAAGATAGAAACATTACAACCCACAATTGAACTGAAATTGTGAACAAAAAAGTCAATTTCCCCATGTGTTCCAAGGAGTGCCAGACCCAAGTTAATGCATGTTGACAACTTCTAATTCCTAATCTTACTAGGACTGTGTTTCCTGAAACGACAGACACAGACTTTAAGCCATCAACACTTTATTCACCATCTGCTACAAAAGGACAGTTGTCTCAGACATTATGAAGGGTGTGTGCTGCTTGAGAGAGCAGGAATACATTATACATAATTACACGTTACCTTTCCAGGTGCAACAGAAATTACTCAATTCCTGTACAAAAATATTTCTCACTCATGTCAAAATTGAGGTATCTATAATTAACTTCAAATAAATCACCTGATCAAAGGTACAATGTGAGCTGGAAGGAGTTTTAAGGGGTCTGGTATTGACAGTTATTCAACAATAAATACTTATTTTGTATAAAACATAAAACCTATCTTATTATTTCATCCCGCCATATAACTTTCATGTACTATAACTCAGACAAAATAAGTTCATCAAATTTCATTGAAGGTTACCTGGTACATTGTATCATAACCCCATAAAACTTCTTCACTAATTGGCTAAAAACAGGCATGCCTTTCAAAGGCATATTCTATTGAAATCCATCATACATGTTGTACATGTGCAATGTAGTTGTCAAGGCCAGACCATTCTACTTGCTATTTTCTCAGCTTTCTTGCTAAAACTTTTTAAAATCCACACAAAAAGCAGAAAAGTTATTGTCTTTCTTTCTTTGGAGTTGTACTACATGAGATTTAACAAGTCATGTAAACTCTCCTCTTTTGTTATTTTATAACATGGTAATTACATGTACTAGTCTGTCAGAAATCTTTTCCATTTCTCTATCATCCAACGACAGAGTCTGACACAAGTAAATGGATTGGTATGGCCTGAACAAATACATGCCATTTGTCTGTCAATTAAGACTGGTTATGTACCATCATCACATAATACACGTGCATACAACTATTTTCACATTGCTTGTTCTTCACCCTTCAATCTGATAGAACATCATCACAGAAATAGCCTGAACTTCATCAAGCTGCAATGGTTGCATTATTTTATAGTCTTTGGCATTTCTTATGAGAACTTATCGAGCCAAGAAAACATCCAGTACACAAAGGAAACTGTCCACATGTCTGTGGATAGAGCCAGGCTCATGACTGCTACATTCTGTGTAGGCTGTCTAGACAAAATGAAAAGTTGTGACTTTTTCTGCTGTCCAAACAAACTGCACTTGTGCATGATAACAACAACAACCTAACGGGACAAGCATCATTTTACAGTGCTTGTTGAGATTGCTATTGTAAATAAGCAAAAAAAAAAGTGTGTAAAAGTGGGAACATGAGTCATGCATAAATTCCAGCTTCCAGCTTTCTTTCAATGTCAATTTTGTTGCCATGATTAAGAAGAATAAAGATGCTTTTTGTTGAGCATAATTGCCATGAATCAGGATTTCCTCCCCTACCAGTACAAAATCTGATGTGATGACAGTGGGAAAAGCACATTGCTACACTGTGTCTCACTTGAACAAATTTATGGGTGTCATTTATCACAATCATTAAAGCATCAAACCAAATGCAATGTACAAGCTTTTAAAAAGCAAACACATCTTAGCCCTACTCTTACTGTTATCTCTATGAAAGCCACTTTCACAGTTTACTCCTACTTCTCACAACATTATCACATTTAAGTACAATCATTATAGCTACCCTGGCCCCCAACCACATCCCAAGTTAGCTTGTCTTGTATGACAGGAAAATATACACCACTATGTCTAAAATAAAGGTTAACAGTATGTACAAGACTACAAAACATCTGTCCCAATTCAGACTCAAGGTACATTGTAGATCAAAATAATGCATGTTGACCACAAGTAGAAAAGACATGGTAAGAAATCTATCACTGTTCAAGTCCACAAACATCTAAAGAGCTGTTACAGTAGTTATTTCCCCATTAAGTGTTGACAAACACTTGTCTACATTGAACAACGATCTTGTGACATTAGTCTGGGGTTAGGCTTAGTTAGTATTGAACACTAAACCTGGGATGGTTATGTCTGATACCATCTACCATGTTGCCAAACCATGACCACGGTGTACATGTACTGCTGGGACAAGGGAAACATTGTTAGCGTCAACAAACAACTGCCCTTCCCCAGAACTGTGGAGTGTGGAAATCTCTTTTGATGAACTGCTCAGGGGATCAAAATGGTCTCAAAACATACATGTTAAGGAGAAGTATGAGGATGTCTGACATTTTACTTTTATGATCATGTGTGTTAAAGTCACAAAGAAGTAATCAATTTCATTTCTACTGATTAATCTATGGAACTAATAACAATACAGTGAAGAAGAATCACATTTTGGCCAGGTCTGGAGTAAATGTATGAATCTAAGGGGATGCTGCACGGAATGAGTTCTACTAACCAACATCTCACTTTGAATCTTCTTATCAAAAAGGGGACCACACTTTCAAAATTTGTACATGCCAAAATCCAAGTTTTGACGGGCCACCTATATCTGCGATTCAGCATAGGACTGGACTGGTACTTTAACTTTATACATCGGTTCATACACAATGACAACACTTTACATAGCATGCTTCATAGAAAACTTCCAGCACGCATTTCTCCAGTACTTTGTACTCTTCTGTGCTGACTTCAATCATACAAACATTAAACTTTTGTTTTTTTACTTCCACAATTCTGTAGGCACTTTGTGCCTACTCCTGCAACATTTTCCGATCGTGAGCTTCACTGCATCAATCACCATTCCCTACATGCAGCTTTCTTTGCCAATTGAATTTTTTTTCTTCACACTGGTGAGAGTACAGGTGTCCCTAATAACTTGATGACATTGATGGATGATAACAGAACATGCAGATGACAAAGACGATCTGACGCTAAGCTCAAGATCACTGTACAACTGGTACAAAAAGTTTCTGCAGTACAAAAGGATGGTGCAGTAGTGTTCATGTGGTGTGCTGACACATCAAAGCCCACTAGTAGCTGCACAGTATATACAATCATACATCACTGACTTCATGCATGAGTTGTCTCCATGTCCAGGAAGGCCTGGTGGAATGACTGCTTCAGGAGATTCTTGAGCTGAGACTCCTCTGCTAATCTCTGGGCATGATCTAACTCAGACTCAAAGTTCTTCCTCTGACCAGGGACCACTTCCTCCAATGGCTGCTGCTTGGCAGTGTCTATGTACAACATGGTTTGATCGATACTGTCAGTGGCACTGAGCATTCCTGGCAGGAAGTTGGAGTCAGTGCTGGTGTTGACGGTAGGCTCCTGGTTACCATCATACTCTTCCAACAGGCATGCTGCCATGTCGGTGATCTCCTGTGTAAAGGGAGACAGTGGGTCCAGATCTATGGTGTCCGTCAGATCCACAGGTTCATCATGGAACTTCCCCCCAGTCTCCATGGTCTGCCCAGGAGCTGCAGGGGAGTTGGGTGGGGTGTCCTCAGAGAGAAGCATGCTTGTCAGCAACTGGGCCTTGGCTGCTTTGGACTGCTTTCTGGCTTCCACAATCTCCAGCCTAGACATTTTCTCGGTGACAGAAGAATCTGGCTTGCCCTGTTGCCCTGCACACTGCCCCTGGGGTGGGGAGGACTGCCCGTCTTTGTGTGCCAGCTGCTGGCCATTCTTACTACTGTGGATCAGCTGAGACAGCAGCTGGGTTCTCCCAGGACCAAGGAGCCTTGTCTTCTCAGGGTCAGCAAGCATCTTCTCCAAGTTCTCTTGAGCCCCACGATACTCATCCAGGGTTCTCCTCTTGCCAGTCAGCAGGCTGGTGAGGAGGGGGTGCTTGGCATGCTTCCTCTTGAGAGACTCGCTGATGTGCCCGTTGGTGTTGTTACTCGTCAGCTGGTCAGACCCTGGCGACTGAGAATGTACTGCAACATTGTCTGCTGCCATGGCTGGTCTGCAGGGCTGCTGCACAGGGGGGACATGAGCAGCTGGCATGGGACTGCTTCTGTCACAGAACGGGTAGACCTGGCTGGCAACTCTAGGTGACTGAGAAGTTGTTAAGGGTGCCGACATGGTAGAAGTTATGGTGACTGGATGTCCACTAGCCCATGTACTGATACCACTGCAGCCATTCTTCAACACTTCTGAGACATTGTTTTGGTGTTGGTTAACGATAAGAGGCTGATGACCGCTGGTGGGCATGTTGCACACATTTACAGCAGGGCTCCAGGACTGTTGAGTGGATGCCTTATCAACAGCTGGACTACTGGAGTTCAGTCTTGGTTGCTGGATGCCAGACATGCTACTGAAGTTGTTCACCATACTGGTTGGAGTGTGCTGATCAGCGGTGATGTTTCTGTGTGTCAGGGTGCTGCCGTGGGTGTTGGCCATGGTGCTGATAACATTGCCCATGTCTGGTGTCAGCATCTGTACTCCCGACACCCTGGGGAATTCTGGCACAGTGGCAGAAACAGAGTTGGGGATGTTGGGTATGGAGGAGACATTCACACCACTGCTGATAGCTGGTGATGCATTCTGTGCACTTGTAGGCACTTTGTTGAAGGCCTGTTGCTGCTCCAGCTCTGCCAATTTGACCATATATTCCAGCTCTGTCATGCCCTGTGGGACTTCCTGTTTGACCTGTTGTTGCAGGGTGCTGTTAGAGTCTGGCACGTCAGTGATGGTGGGGTAACTTGTTCTGCCTTTCATAGCCGTGGCAGTCAGACCTGACACCAGCTGGTTGACCATGGTGGCAGCTCCTGCTATGTGTGGCATGTTTGGAGCCTGTACACCTGATGACAAGAAGACATTCTGGATGACGACTGGGCTTGACCCGTGCCCAGAGGCAAAGGCCTGTGATGCAGCTGACTGGAGCATGTTCAGGATCTGGTCTGTTGGTGTGTTTGTTGGGGGCTGCTGGCATGGCTCGTTAGGTGAGTTTATGTTGGCGGCCATTTTCTCATCACCTTGTGACTCAGACTGAGCAATGTCCAACAAGTCCTCAAATATCATGTCTACGTCGTCTTCTGGGAAGAACTCGCTTCCCTCCAGCCCCCGTCCATTTGTGTTCCCAAACTGACCATTCTGGACCCCCATGGAGTTCTGTTGCCCACACTGAAAACTGCCCTGCAGATCAGCTTCAACCTTAGGAGCCTGCATCCCATAGCCTGGCAAGTCTGCCTCCCTCTGCATGTTTGTACTGTTGCCAAGGTCATTTCTCCAGATGGGCTGGCTATTGTTGAACCCTCCCAGGTCTGCCTGGGTGGAGTCTGGAGCACTGTCCACATCCATGGACTCATCACACTGAAATGACGAGGCATTGTTCATGCTGCTGGGGGAGTCAGCAGAGGTGGAGGAGGACACAGACTGCGGAGAGTCGACTGAAGCGGTGGGGGAGGAGACTGTAGCCATGTTGTTCTGTGACTCAGACTTTTGTGCAAACCCAGGACTGAACTGTACACTACTTTCTGGGCTAACTGGTGGAACAGCGGGCACAGTCTTTGTGTTATAACAGGTGGCAGACGGGGAGGGAGCACTACCCGGAGAGGCAGCCATAGAGCTGCTTGGGCTGGGCAGACAGGGTGTGGATGGGGGCTGGCTTGGTGGCACAGAGAATGGTCCTGGTGAGTAGGAAAGGTTAGAACTGCCAGGACTCATGCTGATCATGCTGCCAGGAGAGTGGGTGGCAGAACCTGGGGAGTGTGGGATGGATGGTGTTGGGGAGTTGATGGAGCTCTGTGGGGAGAGCGGGACGGGGGACATGGCCTCCCCGCAGGTACAGCCTGTGGGGTGGCCAGACTTCTCCAGACTCTTCTGTTCCTCCACCGTGGCTCGCCTCGCTTCGTTCTCACTCACCACATAATTCATGCACACCACGTACTGTGCATCCCCGCCTGTGTTGTAGATAATGGTGGCTCTGGTCTGCATCCAGATCCAGTCACCCAGCTTACCCATGAAGCGGTAGTACTTGCTGGTAGACTGCCCAGCATGGATCACTGCAGAGGGAGACAGCAACAACACTGTGTTAGCATCACTCTGTGCTTCACAGCACACACATTGCAGCTACCGGTATATTCAACCTTGATGGCTTATTTACCACTTCTCATTGAGGTCACATCATAGTGTAAGTTACCAATAAGGTCCTGTATTGAACTTACTTCACCCCAATTTTCACAGGTGCAATCAAATTTGGATCGAGTACTGTTGTCTAATCAAAAGACATTGCAGTGCTCCTATTTCTCTGACCATGATGAATATTAGCATTAAGCAGTTACAACTACAATATTAGACAAAGAGAAAATTAGATTTAACCAACCTTTGATAATCTGATGACCCACTTTCCAAGCAAATTGCCCTTCATTGACCTGACCATACATCTAATCTGTGAACAGCTTAGCATTGATTTCCACTTACTCTGGAATCGGGAAAGGCCTGTGTGCACATATATGTACTTTGGCCACACTGGAGGTCCATGACCTGCTGTGCCCTCCCTTCTTTTTATTTATTCAGGGGGGTGACTATGCACTGTAGTGACCTTGACCCATTTAGGTGAACAGAGACAACATGGCACTCACATGGCAACATACATGTGACATCACATTATATGACTAATGGAAAATTTGGAAGGAAATACACCTTCAATATCTGGACCATATATTGAAAAAAATGAAATTCAAGTCAATTTAGAGCCTGTCACTACACTTTTTACCATGGGAAATAAATCTTATTTGATCTGCTCATCACACTGAGTTTGTAAGCCCAAGAGGCCAAACCCAGCTATTCAAGTATGCTAACACTAAAGAAAAGGAGACAGGCCCTGTCAGAACTCTGGTTTTACATGATGCAAGGTTCAGTAAAGAACTCCTTGTACCAAATATATAATTATTCATCAATGTACAAACTGCTTAAAACTTTCTGAAACCAAAAAAAAAAGAAGAGAGAATCCCCATGTTATTTCCCACCTTGTATCTCAAGCTAAACAGTGTTACCTGCACACACTGCTGCTCGGCTGCAGCTACAGCGGTGACTTGAGGACAAGTACCATAGCAGGGAGTCAGGTGAGGTGAAGGCTAGCTATATTGTAAGCCTTTGGCCTTGGCCTAAATCAGGGAATGCCTTGACAAGGGCAATTGTAATCAAAATAACCTTCTTCAAGAGGGCTAAAAACAAACCATCATTCTGTTTGCTCCAGTTTATTGAAGGCCTGGTGATTACTTGGTAACCGCTGCTTTGTAAGAAGCATGTCAGTGACATCATGTGATGCATGACTAAGCTAGGTAAAAACACATCCAACCTGACCTACTTGTTAGACCATCTGCTTTACAGTCAACTGATCTGCCTAACATGGATAATGGGACAAGTCACAGGAAATTTTCCAAACATGGGAGATAATCACCTAATTTTTCTCCAAAGCAACTTCAGCTGACTAAAAGCCTGCTGGTAATTCCTTGCATTCTGTGGCTCTAACTCTAGTATACCATGTGGCAGAACAATTTCACGAGGTCATTCGTTGGCGCCTCTGGTCAATTACAAGACACATGTATTGGACACAACTTTTGATTGATAGAGGTGAGAGAGGCACTCAAAGGGATATAGCAAGTTCCACTCAGAAGAAAGTAATTTTAGAAATTCACACACCAATCGAAATCTTGAGTATAAATGTAGCTGTGCAGTAAATCTCACTCACTGCTATGACAGCAAGCAACTTGATCCCCACTGTTGTGCAGGAGCCAGTGGTGGGCCACTTACTTACAAATGGGTAATGTCAATAGGCCTACATGTGGGTGTTGCTAAGTACTTAGGTTACCGGTCATCTGAGGTGACAGACCCTGGTTCACCCAGCCTCTTGTCACCCACAATTCAGGCTGCACAGCGCATGACCCCAAGTAACTCCCTCAAATCTAGGTCAAGGTTCTTATGTTCTCATACTGTGGGTACAGACCAGGATGTGGAACGTACTTAGCATGCTAACTATCCCTGAAAAATGTGTGGTATGCCCATATACTGAAGTAATGATGCTGTCTCCACCACTCCTACATACCCAGATTACCAGCCTACCTCCTGGCACTAATTCAATCACCACCTTCAGTTTCCACTCATGTTAACACAGGAAGAGGCTGTGACATTTAAAGGGATCTATTTTGATCGCCTCAGAGTCCTAATGAAAAATGGAGAGACATTCTAGTAAACTAAACTTACTTGCTACAAACAACAACAGACATTATCTTCACGCAACAATGTATAATTATGCTTGGTGGAATGCACCACAACCTCAACGTTTTCTATTCTACCAGTAGATGTGTACAGCACAATTCTATCTTTAGTTTGATCCTAAAAAGGTTTTTGTGATGAAGACAAGTTAAGTACTAGATATTGCAAATAAAATGGAATACAAAACATAATCTGAAAGACTTGTGACATCCATTTCTATGAAAAGGCAAGGATGTAAATTTTAAAAGTAGGGTGGGTTTCCAATAAATTTTAAGTCTGTTAACAAGTACATTTGGAACAAGAGTTCCACAACCTCATACCTTCGCCAAATGATGTTAACCCTTCCGGTTGATGAATTATACAATTTTAATCATAATGATTGATTTCGCAAATAAGAGCATCAATTGCATGGATTACATCAGTTGATCATATTCTCCACTCAATGACAGCCTTATGTTAACAAAATAGGCTATTCTAGCACTTCCTCATAAATTATGCAAATGAGGTTATAATGTGAATAAATTATCTTCATTGATGTTCACCTTCACTTAACTTCCAAATGCGGAAAGTATGAAATTCCCAGCAATTACAACTACCGGTATGAAATTATAACAATTTACCATTAATTAAGCAAATTAGGTCCTCATTTACATAATCTATATCCTCAGATGTTTTTCTCGTTCTCAATTACATGCCACAGGTGTTTCATAGTCCTATTATCGAAGGAAGCAGATTTATAGAATTTCCTCATTAATTATGCAAACTAGCTCCTGATCTGCATACTGTAAGTCTACAAATTTCCGCGGTATATTTAGATTCGCGGAATTCGCGGGGACCTTTGTACCGCGAATCTATTTCCCCGCGAATATGTTTTGCGTAAGTGTGCCCCCCTCCCCACATGCATTCACGAGCTAGGGCCGATTCACGACGGTATTAAGCGAAACGCTGAAACAACACACGCGATCCACAAATCACTGCAAATCAATTCTATTCTTAGCAAATGTACGTATGCTGAGTGCCAAAATCTTTAGTTATACTGATATCAAAAATGATATTATGAGACACCGAATCGCGATACTGCGGCACTGGCCGTGTCAAACGTGCACCGCCGGACAAAAATCTTTGCGTGCAGAACGCCGGCCATGCGCGCACGGGCGCTTGAAAATTGTGGGCACATCGGGCAAATCTACAAATATTTTGATGAAAAATAGAACTGCTGGTATCTGGAAAATGTTAGTTGATTCTCTTTTGCGCCCTGCTATGCGGGCGTTTTTTCTTCTTCTTGTTTTGCTGGATAGAAACGCTACCGTGGGCCTACAAAACCGAATGCGACCTTTGCATACTTCCGGGTTCAAAATCTCGCCGACAACGGCATAAATTTGCTTAGGAATATATATTTTCCCGAAAGATTCTTACGATTATGCATTTCTTCACTAGATTATCGATGTGTAGTCGTGGAAAATAGCGTTTTAGCGCTTATTTCCGAACAACGAAAATTGTTTACAAGCGCGTCAGATTGATAGAGCTTTACCACCGGCAGTCTCGCGCGGTGCACGAAACAAATTTTTGCGCCGCATTTTTGGAGATAAATGTCGGAACACGAACTTTTATTATTTTAAACATTCACTTTACAAGTTCTTCTTGGAACGGCCAAGGAGAAATCGCGAATCTAAAAATACCGCGGATTGTCCATTTTCCCGAAACCGCGAACTTTAGGCCCCGCGAATCTAAAGAGACTTACAGTAATTGTCATCCGATTATGTCAAGCATCACTTCAGCTAACTACATACCAAAAATCATGACAATCCGCTGTGTTACGCCGAAGGGTGGTTATACTGGCTATACTGGATACAGATACTTACAATGTTGGTGACAGTTGCTGACTTTGTGTGCGTCTAAAGGGTTGTGGAACTGGTATGCTGTCTTCCCTACCACCTCTTCAGGGTCATAGCCAACAAGAGTCATGATCCTGGAAACAAATAAAAGGGTGAGTGTGACATTGCTGATCATTGAGTGTGTGTGGGTTTGGCTCTTGCAAACTACATCATATCCAACTCCCTATACTAGACTGACAGCACTAGTCATACAAAAACAGAAACTGTAGATGTCCCAGTACGAACATGTTGCATGACTGACCTGGTGTCACAGTAGGTGAACCTCATGTCCAGGCTGTGGCGGCTCATGAACATATTTCCTTCAATCCTGATCTCCACGATGCCCAGAGGCAGCAGGGGCTTACACAGGCAGGTCATCCCCTCCACCTGGTACTTGTTCCCCACCTGCCGCAGCTTCAGCCGCCCTGACCACTGTACAACCTGGCAGGAAGACACCTTCATGATTCAACTACATGACTGATGATATAGTAATACTATGTGATTTTACTCTCAGATCCCTGTTGCTAGATATAGTAACCACAAAAGGTGCTTTTCCATTTAAAAGGTGATTAAATCACTTCATGAGATGACAAGACTGTTTGAAGTCACTTAGTTCATCCTTTTTGGACTTAAGAAAGTCGCAAAGTACCTATTCAAGTTTCATTTTTTTGTTTCACCTTTCAAAGTTATACCAAGACTTACCATGTAATCAAAGGACCGAGCTTTGCTTCCAGGCCTTTTGGGCAGACAGGATTTCATCCGCACAATGAAGGAACGATCTTGTGTGATGGACTGGCCCGACTCTTTCAGAGCATCAACTGCAGAGAAAAGGAAATGATAGCCACATGTAAACAGCCATCACTGTCATCTGTACAAAACAAAATATCCCTTAAAGAAAAACTGACTTAAGATGGTGAATGGTAATTTTTCAGCTGGAAGGATACTCACATTCACTCATGCTGTCACTGTCCACATCTACATCCATGGCCAGCAGGTCTGAGTGGGTAAGGTCGGGGACAGGAGCCCCGATCGTTGTCTTGTCTTCAGGGTTGTAAACCATCTGTTCCATGATGGTTTTGTGGTCACGTGGGTGGAGGAACTGCAGAATGTTTTCTCCTATCATGTGTGCCTGGAAAGTCACAAGGTATGGTTTGTAACTGCTAAAAAAAATTGACAGACTTTATGGGTCATGTTTTTATAGTCAGGTAAACTGAGTGATATCTTCAGCCAACATAGTATAATTCATACTCCTAGCCTTTGGGTAGAAACATATTTTAATATCCGCTCAAGAAAATAAAAAGTTTCTTTATAAATAGAATTTCTCTGTCATCCCTGACTCCTGAGAAAATTTAATTACACAGGATTCTCTCATTATTTTTTTGAATTGCTGGTTCCCTCTGACATGGGTGTTGCTATGATACCAGGCCTTCAGATCTAATAATACCAGTGGTAGCTTTACTGTAATTAGTCCTCCCACATCATGATGTCATAACCTTGGAAAGTGAGGAAGCAGATGTCAGTGAGGGAAAGGCTGGAGCCTATGGTTCACAGAAAACAGGAAATTAATATCAGCTTCCCACTGTGAAATCTGTGCATGACAAACCTTTCATGTTCGCTTTGAGACAAATTTACTCCTAGGTTTTGGAAGGCACTTAAGGCATTAACAATATTCCCAATATTCCATATAATTTTCATCCAGAAAAAAGACTAAAATATTTCCATACCTGATTGAGTCCCAGATGGCTTGTGACGTTCTCAGACACGTACATGATGTGGCCCTTCCGTGTGATGAAGATCAGGAAGGAGTTCAGCGCCTGTGATCAAGCAGATCAAGGAGTTATACATAGGTCACATGCAGTACATCTGCCAACTTAAAAAGGACTCTACATGCAACATCCTCCAGTAGAAATACTTGAATTGCATGTCCAAACTTTTCATACATGTTGTGAAATCTACATTTAAGAAAATACTCATGATTCTTTGTTTCTTGTTCCCTTACCTGTGATTTAAATAAACCCTAATATGACCATTCATATGATCATTCAATAATATTATATAATTATTGAATTTTGGAGGATCTAATCTTCCTGGGGGAAACTAAGTAATGCACCTGCCCACAACAATGTTCTCTTTATTGCAGTCTTCCTCTAAGGAAAAGATGACAAAAAAATCAATTCTACCCTCCATGCAAGTATTGATCAGGACAGGATCTTGACTTGAAGTTGAAGTCTGGTAAAAACCTGAGATCTTTTATCAAAATGATTTTGTTCTTGAAAAATCTCTGTACCTGAGTTTATCAACAATCAAGGTTAACACAAGAATTACAAAGGAGGATACTTTTACGTAATACATAGAAAAATACAGTCATTGAAAATGCTTTACCCATCCTTCAATTTCTACATCTTTTCTAGATAAGGCTCTTGCACACAGGGGTGTTATCCTTCACCCTCAGTAGTCAACTGTATGTCTCCAGAAACAGATAACACTAGCCAGCTATGTGACAGGATAACATCTGTTATGTACTATCTTTGTCTTACACAATGGCACTAACGTATGTGGGAATGACTTCTGAACACTAGAAACCAACACAACATCACAATGGATGTTGACCTGTTTTCATCATTATAGCCACACATATGCAACTTGAACTACATTTTGCCACAAGCATTGGTCATTAATTACAACTATAACCATGACATCAAAGCTGCGAACAATTTTGATGGGTTCCAAGTAAATGAGTACCAGCAGCGTTGGTCACACAGAATCTGATGATATTGAAGCCTTGCCAACACCAAGATTGATTCTCCTGGGCAGCAGAACCGGCATGCAAATAACTGCTGCCTGCATCCAGAAATAGGCTTCATTACCAAGTACGGCAGTGTCCTACTTATCAACCCAAGTGGAACGAGCTGCCCTGCAGCAGGGATGATAAAAGATTCAATGGGAGTGCATCAGGGGAGATAGCAACAACACGGCCTACTCTCTGGGACATGATCAATGCCAGTGGCTTTGCAACCAGAAGGATGCAATCAATCTTTGACATCCTGGTATTTTCATAACCTCTGGATACTCCCCAACAGTTATCATACTGACAAGGGTTTATAATGATTACTGAAACCCCCAAGCTATGACTATAGACTAGGTCACTATAATCATAAGTTTTACTGCTGCATTTATTGACTTGAAAGATGACAAAGGAGCAATAAAACACAAAGTAGAAATACATCTTTGCCATCAGCACTTATGCCAGACCTATTTGTCAGGGAATATTTATCAACATTTTGGATAAGGATAGAGTAGCAGCAGTACCAGAAATCGGTATGATTTAAAATCTGTTCTATCTTACTTAGGCTACACATTTGATTTTCTGCAGGTTTTATAGTGCTTAAAATTGATGGTATGGTACATAGCTGGTTTATCAAACTTTGTGTGTCTGAAAAAGAAAGAAGAAACTGTACAGAGAAGAAAAGCATCAGAGATCATAAAAAAAGGGAACTAAAAAGAAAAATATCTGAGTAAGAAAATTAAGATCTGGTGATGACGGGCAATCAGTTTGAAGTAGTCTTTTGGAACAAATTCTGTGTTGAACAGGAGGACAAATGTATAGCAGAGCGTCCTGGAAAAAAACAGAAAAAGCTATTATCTTGGTGCGGATCAATGAGCCCAGAGGTAACTCCAGGTCATTGGCATCAGGAGACAGAAATACTGCCAGAGCTTCCTCTTCTGTGATGTAAAATTAGTTAAGAAATACTGTGCTGGCATGTAGCTTATTACAGCCTACAGGACCTGTTTAAGGTGTGTGTACAACAATGGTTTGCAGATTCATTTTCAATGCCAAACCAACAGTTTTCTGCAACATACCAAGTCAGCAAGTCTGTGGATGTGTTTATAGTAAGCAAGGCAAGACAGATGGTAGAAAAATGGTTTTGATACTAGGGCAAAAGCGTTCCAGCAATTAATGCATAATACTGCAATCAGTTTGAAACAAGAGGGCAATAAGGCACAGTAACTGACCCATAATGTTCTTCCATCCATATCTGAGTGGCACTTGCCACAGTTGATCAGTGGTGCTTACCATTTCAAGCACTTCCACACCAATTACTATTTCTGTGGCATTTTCCATAATGCCTTCCATTAAGCCAAACCAATTTTAGTTGTTGGTTCTCAGATTTTTTTCAGGAAAAATATGATGCAACTAGGTAAAAAATTATGATTGAATGAATTAAGCCTGTAAAGGAAATGGGGCTTTTGTAATATATATAACACGAAATGAATATACAGTGTCACACTTTCATTCATTAGAAAGTTTAAATTCACATGTACATACAGCTAGCATTACTGATCCAATTTTTGCGCTTATAACTTGACAATTATATACTAGTATTGTTTTCACAGAAGTTTTGCTATGGTTACTATTTACCAGGGCAAAACCAAGTTGTTGAAAGTCCACTAAAGAAGCCACACATCCACACAAAGACTCATCATCATCTATCATCCTCCGAAGAGGTGGAGGATACAAACTTTAAGTTAGATCTCCAAAACTGTTTGTCATTCACAAATAAAAGACTAGAGCAAGCTAAGTCTAAAGAAAAAAAATATCCACAGGCATTCTCATGCATACACGTATCTCATTCATCATCTGAAACATGTGTCCAAAAAGAACTGTGGTGTCTCTATCCACTGGAAGTTTGAATACCTACACGTAACTGTGTGGTCTCTCTCTTATGACATTGTGGCAAAAACTGTGGCTACCTCTACATTCCTTTCTACTTCACAGTTCTCCCTCCCCTACATTAAATTTTCAGGCACCATTATTGTGCATTTACATGAACCAACATGCATAATGATTAAGACACTTTGGCTCTTCTATATCATGTAACTATACAGGTGGCTTGCTGTATCTCTTGACCTAATATCAAGTCATGCTGTAATTGTAGGCTTTCAAGGGAGGATTGGGACAGACTTCAAATGAGAGCCAACAAATGAAATTGGCATGGCCATAGAGATACAACTGCCAGTAACCTGTCTTAACCCCACACTTAGATCTGCTCAAATGGCCTCTGTAGGTATAGGATGTTTTGCTGCATGCATGAATGATCAGTGTCTCACTTGGCTGAAAGTCATCAAAGAGGCCTAGGCCCTTGGGTTTTTTATAAGTTAGGTTGTTACATGAGTCACTGATGTTGTTCATAGGAAGGTAAATCTTTATTGAGCTATACAGTAGTTCTGATTGTAGCAGTTACACAGTCATCAGGCATACGGGACAACCTGTTAATACAGTCAGCTCTTCCTGACTACTATATATCCATGAAAAGTCACTTAAATCAAAGTTACAAAATGTGCATAAAATTGCATATTTGTCCATTTCCTTGAAAACATGTTCCACATTTTGCAGACAGCTAAAACACTTTCAACCTGTTTATGATGGGGTTTTGATCAGCCAAACATCTGACGAGGGAAATACCATCCCTTTGATATGTCACTAACCATATGACATCTGAAGAAGTCTGCTGGGCGGCCTGTACGTGGGTGACAGCCAAATGGTTCTCAAAGATATTTTCAATCATAACTTTTTCATTTGTCTTTGATTTCTTCTGCAGTGACCACGACAGTCACGTTAATATCCTTAACCACTATTTACATTTAACCCTTGGGTTCAAGCCTACATCAACATTCTGGACAGCTGGTAGATGACTGGCATGAATAACTGATCAGCCTCTCAATTTCTGTAATGGCATACTTGGTCATGTTTAGCTGTGGATCAAGACCTGCAGAACTTTTACCTTGACCCAGCCCCTGGCTCATCTATCTACTGACATGTTGTACTTGCATGAGCTTCCACATGTTTATTTTGACTTAGCTAGTACCTCAGCTGAACTGTGGAAAAGCCCAAGGAAAAGACCGAAGAAGTACCTCAGTCTATACTTTCCCTTACAAATGGCTCTTTACACTGGGATGGGTATTTAACATTTTGAAATCTAATATGAGATCCAAACAGGTTAAACTGGAAGATGGTTCATGCTCGCTGAGCTGTTCACCTGACTGTACGATAAACTGTTCCACCCACTTAAGGTATACAGATTTGACAGGTTAATTTTACGAGTGGCAAGGATAAAAGAATGTATGCATGAGAGAACCTGAATGTTTTATGTATATTGTCCTTACTGGAAGTATTCAAACATCTGATCTCTGGATTGGAGAATAAGTCAGAGGAATCTGCATTGCTGTAAGATGTATGAGGTCACGTCACATGTCTAGGTACGTGAGAGGGTAAATCAAAAAGTTGTGAGCCTCACTGGAAATGTAAAGGGGCATTGAATCATGATTCGGGGCATAACTATTTGATATAAAGAACCAAATTTGAAGTCACTATAAAGTATAATTAATTTTTTTGCACGCAATTTTACGTGTGGGTCAACAGTTAAAATACAAGGAGGGGCCCCAGATATTTTTGCCAATGGCTAATTGCACAGTTCATGGCATAAGAAGCACCTGACATGACTGGCCTGGATAGGATTTTGGTAATTAAGGTCCTTGTGATTAGAAAGAAATTTAGATGTACTTAATCATACTGTTATATGGCTAACAAATGCCTTTGGCCACAACACACAAATCTATTGCAAAAGCTCATTATTGCGGAGTCTGCAACAACCTTTCATAATGTCAAATTATGCCCTTTATAAGTACATTTCATAATTAGTTACCTTTACCTCTTAGAAATGTACACAATAAACATTAGTTGCTGACATCTCAGCTAATCCCTGAAATTCCTAAAGCTTCTGTGTAACCTTAAAGGTATGCATCATACTCTCACGCATCAATATTCACTGGCAGTACCTAAGCATAATGTTCCCATGTTCCCTTGTCTGAGTAGAACACCAAAAAAGGATATTTTCCACCTCTTTCACCATCCCCAATGGACAAATACAAATTGAAGCAGACCAGGCCCGTGAGGCTGACCTTTATTAACAGTCAATGCTTGTCCTATTTAGGCTAGCCTTGACCTACATGTTGGAACATGGAGTTGACAATATTTCCATTAAACCATCACATTCAAGCTGAATCCGTACTCATACTGAATTGAAGTCATCGTTCCTCCCCTAATGGCATGATGTATTTTCTATTACTATTCAGCATCACAAGTCTACACGTCTGACACATGTACTACTAATGAGTGGTGGATGGAGACATTTTATATTAGGACAGCTATACCAATTCAAAGCTGGAAAACCAATGCTTATCCTAAAGACGGGAAACAAGTATACCAGTTAACAAATTACTTACTTCAGTTTTCTGTACAAATTAATACATTGTGTATGTTAACACCTACACAAGAACGTCCCAAGTTGCTGGCCCCAAGGCAATGGTGAAACGGCTAGGTTACCCAGTACTAGTGGTCCTGCTCGGCCTCTAGAATAACCTTCACATTATGGCTGCCACACACTGAGAACAATTTGGTGTTGAAACATTGACTCCATTCTTTCAAGTAACCCATTTTAAATGCAACTTTACATTACTCCTTCAGCTTTACTTTTACGTGTATAATCAGAGTGAAATCTACAGAAATGCCACAATTAGATGCCCTTAAAAATTTCAAAAGTTTTGAATCTATGAGTATGACTGTATAAAACAATCTTTAAAAAATGGTTTGTTGTCCATAATAGCCAAAATGATACAAGCTGAAAAATGGTGCAACTTAATACAAGGATGTAAAAGCTGACCAATATGGTTACAAAAATGTAGCAATTTTCAGTCAATGCTTTGCTGACACTGCAACTCTGGTAAATGCCACATTTACACAAAATTCAGTTGCCTGCAGTTAACAACCAACAGAAGAAGACACTTGTCATCAAGTACATTGTACACATTTTCTTTGATATCCAGTACACACTGGCAAAAACAGAGTTTTCACTTTTTGGAAAGGTCAAATTTGATACACATGTATATGTAACTGCAGATGGGTATGTTTGAAAAGGTCATTTTTGAGGAGAGTACCACAAGTAGGTATTTCTCAGAAGAGACCTCAAGGAGAAACATGTCTTGTAATGGGTATTTCTGAAAAGATTGTATTTCTGAGGGGCCACCTCAAGGGAGATATCAGTACAAACTAATACATGACACTGCTGGGTACAATGTGAATCTTTTATAGTTAAAATTAGACAATTTTGACTGTTGTATTTATGGATGAAGCTTTACTGGTGCAATATAAAATACTGCAACTTTTATAGGGTTAACTACTGAATCTTATATAAGATTTCACTTACCATGAAGTGCATTTCGTAAGTCTACTGCTAAATGTACTTCAGTGTAAAAACCCATCTTAATGGCAGGATGCAATGATAATGGGCATTATAACGTCTAATCAAAGGCCGGAGTTGGGAGGGTTACAACAAAATGAGTTATTTCATGGGCCTACTCATTGCTCCCACTTCTGACGTGGCATTTTGCTGAAGTCTGCATTTAAGTGGTAATGAAAAAATCAATCCTGCTCTGGCCCAGTTGGAGGAAGAATACATCATGACACCTGCTACTAGCTGAGGCAACCAGAAATGTTGAATGGTGAGGAGGAGCACCTTACAGTCACATACATACAATATAAATTTACAGACCTAATCTGGACTGAATGTACTCATCAGGAGTTGGGGAAACAGGTGACACCTAATACTGTGGGAAGGTAGAGTTAACCTGTGCCTTACCTCCAACATGAGGTCACCTTCTTGGATGTCCTCCAGGGTGGCAATAGCATCTGTGAGCAACAAGGACCTGTTAAACTGTCGCAATGTATTTATGTAGTCATTTTATATGTATATGAATGCATCAATTTCGACCAGTACAAATGATTCCAGAACATTTTATGATAAACGTATTTTCATGTAAATAATTGTTAATGCTTTTCATACTTAATATTTTATTTTATACTTTATACGTAAATTCAACACAATTCAGGAAATTGTAAGTCTGCAAGTTGAATAAAGATTCATTCATCTCGTGAAAAACAACTTATTTTAGGCTTAATGTGTATTGTAGCTAATCTTTTATACTTCTTTGTCCCACAACAGCTGAATTCTGTTCACACTTTTGGAATCGTGAATATTGTAAGTGTCTGTTGTTAGCTCGATCGGACCACCTCGGTTCACCTCGGCTCAGTTATTACTATTTACAATGTGTTCTAAATTATAAGGTATATGAATAACCAATGAAAATCTTACTCTGATAGGCTGGATCATTGTCACGATAGCCTCCCAATTCCTCCATAAACTGTTTCTGTCCTGCAGTTACAAAAGATAGCAGAAACAAAATGATTTACCTCGGCCACCTTAAAAATTGTACACCTGTATCACTGAGACTAAACAAAAGTGATTCACAATGAAACTCAGCCAATGAAAAAAACTTTTATCACTTCAACACTTTTTACAGTAAGTCCAGTCACCTCCCTCTAATATTGAGACTACTCTAAGGCTTACCTTCTCGTGTATGCTGCTTCACCCGCAGGTAGCTGGTGGCCAGCCTGAGGACAGAGGCCTTGTCCAGGTGCTGGATGGTCTCCTTGTGGAACGGCAGCTGCTGGGCCAGCGCCTGGATCTCCTCCCCCTCCTGGTCACGCCGGGCCTTCGCTGCGAAGCGCGACTTCTCTGCCCTACAGCAAACAGAAAGTTACCAATCAGTGTAATGGAAGAACAGAACAAAATACATCCAATTTTGTGCACACAGATTCAGATCTTCACAAAGAAAACTGTATCTACAAGACATCAAATTAAAGTAAACCCAAGTCTACATCAACACTGTGCATAACTCTCCATGTCAGTCATGTCTACCTTTGTTGGTAACAATAATAAAATAGCTAAAAAAATTATCAGATTTTGTAAATAGCAATGGTATTAATCTCCTATAAAAGAAAAAATAGGTTGTCATATAATTAGTATACCCAAACTTTTCTCACTTTTGCTTGGGGATGTTTTAGGTGAAATGCATGCAAATCATATTACCAGTACTAGCATGACGCTCCTTGTTCAATATTTACTGAGGAAGGAAAGCACTTAGCTTCTATTTGATAATTGTTGTGGATGACATGCTGCTGAGTTTCTCATACCTCATAGCTCCTAACAGTAATGTACTTTTTACAGATAATGTCTTGTAGCCTGAAGCATACATGGCGCTACATGGAATACTGAATGGTCTGGGAAGAAGGTTTGACTTAGGGCGGTGGTTTCTGCTGATCGATTAGTGTTCCATTCACCAGCCACACTAAGTAGCTTCACAGAATTACAAAACCCACACTCCCCGGAAATGGTTGCTTGTCACTGCAGAAAGCATAATCATTTCCAGAAAGAGATCACAGGGAAATACATCACGGACTGTTTTCTACTAAAAGCCACACATAGAATGTCAAAAGTATAGCCTGATGGATCAGTGACCTGAATTTCCTAAGATGGAACAGATGATTCCTCATAGATGATGGCCTCTAAATCAAGACAAAGAGCCAATAGACCCTAATCTAATGGGTTATTAAAAACAATATTTCATGTCCAAATTGGTACTCCAACAAAGCTGCCACAATAATGTTTTTCTGCTTGATAATAAAGAATCCATGTGCTTTCATATTGAAGTGGACACATTTGAAGTTGTCGAATGATGTATGATAAATAATCACTACATCAGTCAACAAATAACATCAAGACTGTTGTCATCTACTGTAACATACAGACCAAGTCATCCTTCCTGTTTCATAGTCATCAATCAGTCAAACAACAAAGGGAGAGGGAGGGCATCCTCTGTTGGAAGATCGTACTATTTGATCTGCTCAATCCACATCTAACCCTGACTATTTGTCTGGTGAGAACATGTACTGGCTGCCAAACCAGTACCAACCTACCATATATCAATTCACATGCCAACTTCAAGGAACATAACTTACCAGTGTGGGTAAAAAGAGGCATTTGCACTGTGGCACACAGAGTGTACTAGAAACAAATCTGTATTCTTTTCACTATGATGACTTTGTGGTAGAGAGTTTATAGCAAAAACTACAAACATAAAACCACTGCCAACATTCTACATTTTACTGTATTCCTTATCACTAGGTTTCCAATATACTGAATTACAGGGAGAACTTAGCAGACCAGAAAAATTGCTGAAATATTTGTATAGTTGGTTAATCTACCTGTAACAGGAGCCATTTTGCATACTTGTCCATGGCTGTTTGGTAAGAACTAAACATGTTTGACAAGTTGCACATTGGAATAAGCCTGTGGTGTGTATCCTCTAGTCTGTGACATGAATGTTTTAGGCACTTAGGGACATCTAATCAGTTATAAAACATGCCTAAAATCCTTGATTCATTCATGCTGAACTAGGAGAAGCACACTGTGGTTGGCATGGCCGTCTACCCTGGGAGTGTTAAGTGTTAAGATGCTGTGTGCCTGTGAAGCTGGTGTGTTACGCTGAAGGGCAGCTGTACAGATACAGTAGATAAGCCCTGGCTCCCTGAGGTTCAGCTCTTACCAGCCTGGACCCAGCAGGAGTTACAGGTAATTACATTACATGCAGCATGGATACATGTGCCAAGGGACTCAACAAAAGATATAACAATTCCTGCCCAGGAAGCTTTCATTCCTGCCAGCTGAGAATCAGATATATTTTCTACCTAATGTGTCATAATTAAAAAGCATTGATACAGGCAAGAAAATGAGCTGCATCGTACCTGATCCTTTTCCACTAGGGAAACCAATTCTATAGTATCTCACCAAACTTTAAGTTTGCTTATCAATTGGCAGCCTAACATATGGCTGGTGGAAGACATTTCAATGGCAAATTTATAACATCTTTTGTCGTGTGAAAAAAAAATTCCATTTTGCTTTCAGTTGGACTAAGCCACAACTGGATCTGTCCATGGTGCTGAAATAATACCACTCCCATCAAGGCCAGTTACTGTGGGGGATGTTAGAATCATGTTCATAAAGGCATAACATCCTTTGTAATCCTAATAGAAAATACTCAGTCAAGCCTGTGATCATGCTCACAAAGGGTGAACATCCTTCAGAGTAGATGTTGCTCAACCTCAGAATACCTTTGATCACACCATGCAGACTGGTAAACCGGTTCTCCTTGTTAACCCACTAAAAGTCCCAGCCTATTCTGCAGTTGATTACACGGGTGTGCATGTAGTTGTATCTTCTGTAGTCTGTTGATTGTACATGTGGCCCCAAGCTCTCATGCAAGCAATCAAAGCTCAAACAGAATGTCAGCTTCTGCTATCAACACTCCAGCCTTCCTTCATCTCTGTACATTCCTAATTCAAGCCACTAGTGAAAGCTTTGGCAGAATGTTTGCCTACAGCACTGAGGTTGCTAGCCTACTTACAATTCATGACACACTTGAATAGCAATTCACAACCAATAGCACCACCAACAGGGTAATGTAAGCGCACAATAAACTCATCAAATTGTAATTAAGGGCCTTGAGTTATGGAAAGGTTTGATAAGAAGTAAACAGCAGGTGACTAGAATTCAAAACAACCATTATAAGCAATATGCACCAGCAAATTAATTACATGAAAATGTGCTTCAGCAAAAATGTCAGTAATGAAAAAGGAGGATCTTGTCAAAATAGTTCTGGGCATTGCTTTTTTCCAAACTAACAATTAAAGTGAAGCAACAAACTGAGGAACCACACCATGAAGAGTCTACAGATGATATAAAGGGAACGTCTGTGATTGACAGCAAAAACTGAAAAACATCTGACTCTGGCTAGTACTCATGACATTCTGACTAATACTAGCTTTGAAACAAATCAAAAGTTAAAAGGACACCCAGGTGTATATTACCTGGAATATCAGAATATGTACAGAGATATGGTTTTTATAGGACTTTCCTTTTTAGTGTTAACATAATGAATTATTGGCAGGATACCTTTCCGGATTGGTCTTTGTTCAGCAACAAAACCTTTTTTTTAAATTTGGTCATGGACTTTTTATTAATAATAGTAAATGATTTTACTCATTAAGTACTTCATGTTGTTTTATCATATTTGACCAATGAAGTCCAGAACATAATAAAGGATACAACAAATCTGCCATTTCCCTTCCTCCTTTTTATTTCTCTTTTCCTCCTTTCCACTTCCAATCAAGATATGGTATTCTTCACATTAGCCAGTGAATTCTAAAGTAAAACATGGCGCGTTTATCATTTGCTTAGTTCTAACCTCAAATAAAGTTCAAACAGCCTGCAATTTAGTACAAATCCATATTTTGGTTTCAGATATAATTGTACTTTGCTTTTCAATATAGCATCAGATGCAGATTTGCCTTCATCTTTCATGAAGATTTTCTAACCCCAAACAAACTAAAAGAGACATTACTGTTGACAGGCCACATTTATTTCATGGGAGGCCACTAAATGGCACTAATGCAATAAAAGAATGTGCACTAATCCTATTAAAAATGGCCCTTAACCTAGAAATACAAATAATATATTAGGTAGAGGCCCTCTTGGTTGGCTGGATACACAAATCTCCACTTCAGTTAACACTTCACAAATACACAGAATGTCTACCACAATGTTTTGCTATTTTGCCAACAAAAGTATCCGGTCTGATGTATGGACGCATTCACAACTATCAGTCATTGTCAAAAAAAAAACACTTCCCCATCGGAAAGAAAACATCATTAACAACCCCCGGGATTATATTCTTCCCCCTGAAAGGGCATGTTTGGGGAGGTTATAGAAGGCCAATGGCCTACTTTAAGGGTTCCTACCAAACAATCATCACCAGTAACATCATACCTACCTGTGGTATTGATGCTACTCGACATCTTACAATTCATTAATGAATACAAATAAAGAAGCAAAAAAAAAACAAAAAAAAATGCAAATCATAGTATTAATCTTTAACCCACATTTCAGACATCTCCAGAATTCTCGCACCAAACGTTATGACAAATACGTCACAATCAACCAAACATTCAGCTTTGTAGGGGCATAAAGGGTAAGACAGGAACAAAAATAAAGGTTTTCACACCCACCTTTTTAAGCAACAAGAACACATGTGGTGGGACTGTGGATACATGGCTGAGGAAGGATCAAGTTGATCAGGCTCCTGCAACCACATATGTCCTTGAGACTTCATTGAACACCAGCCGCAGCTCTTGAAGTCCCGTAAAAATATAGCCCAAGCTGTCACACTGCAGGATTACTCTGTCTGACACCAAGATATGTCTCCATGGGACTCTACACACAGGAACTCACTACAGCTGACAGTCAACACCTTTTTACCAGCAGAAACTAGAACGTCCCACTTCGGCCAGGGTGTGTGTCTAAACTAGGACATCTCTCCCTGCATGCCTGGTGACCTTTAGTAACCTACACCATGGCATCATGGGAACAGGCAGGTGGGAGGTGCTTCATTTGTTTGTAAATTACTTGCACCTGCCTTCTTTGGATCACAACCTACTTTACCACAAAGAAATCTTGTTTATGCACAATAGATAATTATTGGGAAATCCAGTGGAACATTGTAATCTGCCATGAATACTGGAGTGAAAATCCCATCGGTGCCCCAGCATAGATATCCGATATGTGACGAACCTCAATTGTCAAGGCCAGAGCACCAGTCAACCTGGGCAGGATTGCTGACCTATTTAGAACGCATCCACAAGCCCAACAGAATGGGTAGCATGGACAAAATACACCAGAGGTTATTTTGGTACATGGCCAACACAAAAGGAGATATTTACTTACACTGAAGAAGTCAGGCAATGTGTGCTTGATTTTAAAAAGTGCAGCTATATAATCTGAGGCACAAATCCATGCAGCTGGATAAGCCAACAACTAAAATCCAAATCAGGTTGACTCTTATAAAAAAGATAACAATCATATATTATACATTCATAAATCTTTAAAAATGATCAAACTTTCTTTTTTGACATTTCTGCATTTTCCATTTTCCAATTCATAAGTTTATCTTTATGACAGGTAAGTAGTAAAATCAATTCAACATTTTGTTGATGTTTGTGATCTGCAAAAGCAGTCTACAGATGGCTGCACCTTTCCTTGGATGGGTGGTACATGCAGCTCACGAAGCAGACAAATGGAATATTGCTAAACAGTGAAGGTTCTTATCAGTATACCCTTAACCTAAATTTACAGTAACAGAAACCCTTCTAAATAACATGCTTAGTTTTTACTGACAACTTGAAAAATCGGTCTGTCTAAGCCTTTGTTGTTTTAATCAAATATCTGACTTCCATGGGTCATAGTTCAGTGTCACAGATACTGGAAAAGGGCTATATATCAACACTAAAGAAAACATTGTAAGCTCAGTTTACAATGGCATCATTAAGGATTTAGAAGTGATTACAGTTAGTTTTATGACAATGCAGAAATTCATTGGAACTTTCAAACAAAAATGATTCTGTGTAAAACTAAGAGTTTGAATACCAAAAGTTGATACTAATCGTTGGTGGATTTGTCCCAATAGTTTGTGTCCCAATTGTTGTCATATCATATCATTAGGAGAAGGTGTGTTAAGCTGAGGGAAGGTTATACCGACTATACAGAATACATTTAGGACTTTGAAGTAAAGATTAAAGCTGAATCATGAAACAACTGACCATTCTTCTATCAAAACAGCAATGTGGTCATTCTTTCCCATCTTGAATGAGATGAGATGAATGAGATGAATGAGAAATTTTTCTATGCATATAATTATAAGAAAGACTTTTCTATATGCATATAAGAAGAATTTTTCTATGCATATATTCATTGTTTAGCTATATGGATGTTAACATTAAAATGTTTATCTGGGACTTTGTGTAATTATTTCAAATGCAGATATGAGCCAGATATGATGAATCTCCAACCAGAAATGACTTTTAACAAATCTCAAAAGAAAATTCAACGTGGAAGTGAATATAGTCACAAATAGCCCAGATCAGCAGACAGGAAGTAAAAACTATCCAAGGTGGGAAGAGCTGGTCTTTGTTCCCTGGTGCGTATTAATCAAGGGGATGGTAAGGATTTAGATAATCCTCAGGGTAGACTGGGGAGAGGAGGGAGGTTAGTTTGTTTCCCTAGTATTATACCCTCAGGCAAATAGGAAGACTGGCTCAGGCAATTAACTGACTCACCCTTGGTAATTAGAAATTGATAACAGGTAAATTTCATTTTTGGATTCTAAGGCTGTACAACAGTGGGAAGATTACCACAAAGACAAGTACTTTAAGGCTTGAAATACCCATCCCATCCATAAACAACCACCTGCAACCTTAAAAATTGCAAAAAAATCCAGATTACAAGTAAATTTGTAGGCAACCTGCAATTTTGAAAAGTACAAAAATTCAGGCTAGCTGTAGAAGAAACTAATGTAGTCAAAAGCGTACTATTACTAGTGTTGCAACAATGTCTTGGGTACGGCAAAAAGTTTTTCTGAATGACAACTTAAGTATCTGGCAACTTTCTATGTTGCAAGAAACAAACAACAAAAAAGAGAGAAGTTTGAGCCCTGAGCATAGAAAATTTTCTAGACTGCCCAATGATTTATCAATGAACATGATGCTATCCCTAATCAAATGTAAAGGTTACCCAAAATGTTTACAGAAAGCTTCTTTCAAAATCACAATATTTCTACAACAACAGGATAATCCTGTTTTGCAAGAATTCTAAGCTGTTTGTTTGTAAACCTTAGCACGTCCATGTCAGCTTTGTGGATTAATTATGCAAAACAAAGTAGGTCATGGCCCTTACAGAGAGCCAACATTCCCCTGTCTCATTATATATACCATAAATCATTAACTATAATGGTCACTCTATGATGTTATCTTTGTACCCCCACTGTTACTAATCAATATAACTAACTACAAGCATCTACAATTGTAATCAATAATACTGCAAATAACAAATCAATAAGATATAAAAATCTCAAACACATGTACACTGTACATGTCTATTGCCAGGTAAACCCCAACCTAAACCCCTCATTTGGCACAATGCACTCAGACAAAAATCCTACCCTATCTTCAGTCTTCCTTTCTTCCATGTCTAGATAAACAACACCCTGTACTCAATGCAAAATGCTACTAAATGATCATCAACTTTACTTAATATGTGGCATATCTTATTACCTCCATGTATTGTTTTATTGTATTATTGTATGGCGCAGGACAGACCCAGATGGAGGAAGAAAGTCATGGCCTTATGTCTCACAGGGGACGAAGAGGATAAGTAAGTAAGTAAGTATTGTTTTTAATGTGACACACAGACAGACAGACACACACACAGACATGCCAAAAAACAATACCTCCATTTTTCATGGAGGTAACAAAATACATGTAGTTACAACATTGATGCCAGGGTTATATTATTGCAGGATATATAGAAGTGTTTCCAAGTGTACTTTTCCATCATACTGGACACATGCCACATCTCCCTGAAACTTGAAAGTAAAAGTAATGGTATCGTGGCACCACCTAACAGATGTGACTAATATTGCAGTTGTTGTTGTGCCTGATTATGTAATTGTGCCTGATTATGTAATTTTTTCCCAATAAACAATAAATTTTTCCTGGATAGCACAGGGCTTTATCTTTCTATTCATGCATTTTTGTTGTTCGTATCGTTTTGATTTCAGTAGGGGCTTGGTAGGCAAGGGATGGGGACATAACATTTTGAGAGCCTGGCATCTAAAAAAAAAATTCCTTATTGTCTTCGTCAGAAAGACTATGAAATTGTCTCGCCGCATTGTGGGCGACTGCGGATTTAGCGATATAACTCTATCTGGCAGGCATGATTCGACGTCCATGATTTTTGGCAGGCAGATTAACTTCAGCAGGGGGAGGATACATGTGTCAGGTTATTTTCTATGGCCACGCCAAGTAATTGCTATGGATGACGTCCACTGGAGACCTTAAATCTAATGCAAAAGCGCAATAAAAACATGAAGGGCCGAAAAACGAGATGCCTAGATTTGGGATATACTAACTGTAGGAATACAAATGTTATTGTTAGGACACAAATTGAATAAAAGAACGCAGTGTAACAAGAAACAAGTCTGCTATTTGTCATAAAGATAAATTAACAAAACAGCAGTATTCATCCTGTTCTGATTTTGTCCTTTATCACATCTTCTCTTATTATATTTTGCGACACTGTCGTGACACTTTCATCATAATACAGTAAGAAGAAGTTCTTGAAAGTTTTTTTTTTTAGTAACAGTCCCAAATCAAATAACGTAAGGGGGGGGGCTAACACGGGTGATGACGCATCTGTAAAATCTGCGGCGAACCGCAAATTATTAAAAAGAGTAAAGGAGTCATGTTCATTTCTCTAGAACGATATAACGTTACCTCTGACGAAGACATGAGATCTCCGACCTCTAGTTCAGAGAATATTTTTGAAGTATAATATCAAGTACTAGTATTTTTCTAGTTGTTAATTGCTTTCTTCACACCTTAGTTGAACATCGCTGAAAGGGGACCAATTCCATCCCACTCCCTTTTCCCTATTAACCTCCTTGATAACACTACCGGCAACATTCTGAACTTGTACTACTCTCTCTCTCTTGGCTCTACTACTAGTCCTGCAATTCTCACCTTACCTGCTAGGCGGCGTTATTCACATGTATAAGTGCTGGTTGCAAATCTCTACAGGTAGCATATGAATATCACAGTGTGAATAAAGATGATACTTGTGACATAGAAAAGGAGCAAATGTGTAAATTACGACAAGTACAATCACTCACTCACAATGAAGTTAACAAATAACATTAACCTGTGGCAAACATATTTTGAAATTCTTGTAACCCAACATGTAAATGCATCAATGCAAGCATCAGTATACTAAGCCATATCAAAAAACTGCTCATACTCTACTCAGAGTCATAAACAATTTTTTGCAATACATGACTTCTTTAGTCCAAATTACTAAGTTTATAGAGGACTGAGTCTGAAAATGCTACAAGCATGAAAAGCAAATATGATCTACATGTACTGCTGAATGGACTTAATTCAGGCAAGCAGTCTCACATGATGATGACAAATAAAACCAACTTGACATTTGGACCAAAAATGACATATTGGCTTCTACTGATGTAATTAATAACCTTTAGGCCACACCAATTTAATTTGTTGGTTCTCGGATTCGCCTCTTTGTTTTTTTCTGATTTGCAAAAAAAAAAAAATTGATTCTGGTCCTGAATCAACTGAAAAATGCTCATGTTTTGCCCCCCAACAGTTGAGGAAAGTCCTTTCCTTCCTAGCTGTTACTGTTTTCCCATCTATCATTGCAGTGGTTTGATTAAAAGTTCAAAATTCAATGTTTAAATTTTAACCCAGCCTTTTGTGTTGACTTCATGGCTCATTTTGTAGCATTTAAGCCTATAATAGGATGCCTAGACCTGTTTTTATTTTTATTTTTTTTCGCCCTGTCGCTTCATATTTTTTCTGAAAAAATCCGAGAACCAACAAATTAAATTGGTGTGGCCTTACCATACAAATGACTTGACAGAATTTTTCGGTCAAGGATTCAATTAATCCAGTAAATGCAAACAAATGATGCTGTGACATTAAAAATGCCCTTCTCCCATTAATCCCAGGGATTCAATTAATCCAACAAACACCAGCAATCGATAATGTGAAATGAAACAGCTTGACCTCCTTAATGTCCAAGGTGTGAAAAGGATGCTCTAACTAACACATTTTTACTCA
>NW_017803843.1:2326614-2332703 GCF_001625305.1 Branchiostoma belcheri | reverse complement strand
AACCTTAAAAATTGCAAAAAAATCCAGATTACAAGTAAATTTGTAGGCAACCTGCAATTTTGAAAAGTACAAAAATTCAGGCTAGCTGTAGAAGAAACTAATGTAGTCAAAAGCGTACTATTACTAGTGTTGCAACAATGTCTTGGGTACTGGCAAAAAGTTTTTCTGAATGGCAACTTAAGTATCTGGCAACTTTCTATGTTGCAAGAAACAAAAAAAAAGAGAGAAGTTTGAGTCCTGAGCATAGAAAATTTTCTAGACTGCCTAATGATTTATCAATGAACATGATGCTATCCCTAATCAAATGTAAAGGTTACCCAAAATGTTTACAGAAAGCTTCTTTCAAAATCACAATATTTCTACAACAACAGGATAATCCTGTTTTGCAAGAATTCTAAGCTGTTTGTTTGTAAACCTTAGCACGTCCATGTCAGCTTTGTGGATTAATTATGCAAAACAAAGTAGGTCATGGCCCTTACAGAGAGCCAACATTCCCCTGTCTCATTATATATACCATAAATCATTAACTATAATGGTCACTCTATGATGTTATCTTTGTACCCCCACTGCTACTAATCAATATAACTAACTAAAAGCATCGACAATTGTAATCAATAATACTGCAAATAACAAATCAATAAGATATAAAAATCTCAAACACATGTACACTGTACATGTTACATTTACTATTGCCAGGTACACCCCAACCTAAACCCCTCATTTGGCACAATGCACTCAGACAAAAATCCCACCCTATCTTCAGTCTTCCTTCCTTCCATGTCTAGATAAACAACACCCTGTACTCAATGCAAAATGCTACTAAATGATCATCAACTTTACTTAATATGTGGCATATCTTATTACCTCCATGAAAAACGGAAGTATTGTTTTTAATGTGACACACAGACAGACAGACACACACACAGACATGCCAAAAAACAATACCTCCATTTTTCATGGAGGTAACAAAATACATGTAGTTATAACATTGATGCCAGGGTTATATTATTGCAGGATATATAGAAGTGTTTCCAAGTGTACTTTTCCATCATACTGGACACATGCCACATCTCCCTGAAACTTGAAAGTAAAAGTAATGGTATCGTGGCACCACCTAACAGATGTGACTAATATTGCAGTTGTTGTTGTGCCTGATTATGTAATCAGTGGTCAAAATACTTTTTTTCAGTGCTCTGCAATATTGCAGAAGAGTCAAAATTTCGTCCTGCAATTTGGAAATACTTTCTGCAAATACACAAGCCCCCATATTACAACCTTCTGAAACCAATAATGCCTATTTTTACATCATATATATATAACGGTATAGCTTTGTAAATCTGTAGCATTACTGAAATTCTTCAAAATATCACTCTTTTAAATATGTTCGGACCGTAAAATTTTATCGGTCCGGTCCAAAAAAACCGAAACGTCGGTGGACCGTTTTTTTTGACCGGAACAAAAATCCACATTTGTTGTTACTGAATAACTGATGATCACTACATACAAAGAAGCCTGCCAGAAAAATGAAAATCCAGCCTTCAAATAAAAGAAGTTTACCTTAGTCTACATCTCTCTCATTTTGCAACAATATTTTCCCGTATTTTGGTACCGATAGTCATCTAGAAATCATAAAGGACAAGTCTACGGGCCGTGCTTGGTTCGGATCGAGCCGAAAATCACTGATTTTACACCATATGGTCACAATGTGATGCACGTAAATTTTCACTCGAAATGAGAAATTACCGCCCAACAAAACGGACCATTAGGTTCCCAGTGCTTTTTTTTTTCTTTTGTTCATGTGATCAACTTGTTTTCTTTGCTTGAATCATGCAAAATACCAAGGAAAAACATCGAAATTTCGGCAAATTAACGCCGAGGCGAGTGTGGTTTTTCGGAGGAGCCATGTTTCCTTTGCCGTGTTGCCTGCTGAGAAATGCTCAGCGAAAACTGCCGAAAATTGCCGAGGCAGTTGTCGGGTCCTCCCGGGAGACGAAATCTAACATCGGAAAATGGCGAGTGCCCATATTTGGTTATCGTCGCCTTTCGTCGCCTTGTCGAAATCGTTCAACTTTGACCCCAAATTCCCTTATATGGGTATGGGACCATTACAGTCTGCTGGAAAACACCGGCAGGTTCGTGCGGCGTAGGTTTTCGATCTATTCACAGCGCCACTGCTTTGCTAATTGAAAACTATTGAATCCGGAGCCTATTTTTCCTTCTGCAAAATTGCAGATTGTAAGATTTTTTCTTCTGCAATCTTGAAAATCTATCTGCAAATTGCAGACTGCAGACGGGTATTTCGAACACTGTGTAATTTTTTCCCAATATACAATAAATTTTTCCTGGATAGCACAGGGCTTTATCTTTCCATTCATGCATTTTTGTTGTCCGTATCGTTTTGATTTCAGTAGGGGCTTGGTAGGCAAGGGATGGGGACATAACATTTTGAGAGCCTGGCATCTCAAAAAAATTCCTTATTGTCTTCGTCAGAAAGACTATGAAATTTTCTCGCCGCATTGTGGGCGACTGCAGATTTAGCGATATAACTCTATCTGGCAGGCATGATTCGACGTCCATGATTTTTGGCAAGCAGATTAACTTCAGCAGGGGGAGGATACATGTGTCAGGTTATTTTCTGTGGCCACGCCAAGTAATTGCTATGGATGACGTCCACTGGAGACCTTAAATTTAATGCAAAAGCGCAATAAAAACATGAAGGGCCGAAAAACGAGATGCCTAGATTTGGAATATACTAACTGTAGAAATACAAATGTTAGGACACAAATTGAATAAAAGAACGCAGTGTAACAAGAAACAAGTCTGCCATTTGTCATAAAGATAAATTAACAAAACAGCAGTATTCGCCCTGTTCTGATTTTGTCCTTTATCACATCTTCTCTTATTATATTTTGCGACACTGTCGTGACACTTTCATCATAATACAGTAAGAAGAAGTTCTTGAAAGTTTTTTTTTCCATTAACAGTCCCAAATCAAATAATGTAGGGGGGGGGGGGCTAACACGGGTGACGACGCATCTGTAAAATCTGCGGCGAACCGTTTCAGGGTGTTCTATAGCATAGAAAAGAGTACAGAGATTCTTTTGTACTTTAGACCAAATTGATTATTAAAAAGAGTAAAGGAGTCATGTTCATTTCTCTACAACGATGTAACGTTACCTCTGACGAAGACATGAGATCTCCGACCTCTAGTTCAGAGAATATTTTTGAAGTATAATAAACTACTAGTATTTTTCTAGATGTTAATTGCTTTCTTCACACCTTAGTTGAACATCGCTGAAAGGGGACTAATTCCATCCCACTCCCTTTTCCCTATTAACCTCCTTGATAAGACTACCGGCAACATTCTGAACTTGTACTACTCTCTCTCTCTTGGCTCTACTACTAGTCCTGCAATTCTCACCTTACCTGCTAGGCGGCGTTATTCACATGTATAAGTGCTGCTTGCAAATCTCTACAGGTAGCATGAATATCAGAGTGTGTATAAAGACGAGACTTGTGACATAGAAAAGGAGCAAATGTGTAAATTACGACAAGTACAATCACTTACTCACAATGAAGTTAACATTAACCTGTGGCAAACATATTTTGAAATTCTTGTAACCCAACATGTAAATGCATCAATGCAAGCATCAGTATACTAAGCCATATCAAAAAAACTGCTCATACTCTACTCATAAACAATTTTTTGCGATACATGACTTCTTTAGTCCAAATTACTAAGTTTATAGAGGACTGAGTCTGAAAATGCTACAAGCATGAAAAGCAAATATGATCTACATGTACTGCTGAATGGACTTAATTCAGGCAAGCAGTCTCACATGATGATGACAAATAAAACCAACTTGACATTTGGACCAAAAATGACATATTGGCTTCTACTGATGTAATTAATAACCTTTACCGTACAAATGACTTGACAGAATTTTTCGGTCAAGGATTCAATTAATCCAGTAAATGCAAACAAATGATGCTGTGACATTAAAAATGCCCTTCTCCCATTAATCCCAGGGATTCAATTAATCCAACAAACACCAGCAATCGATAATGTGAAATGAAACAGCTTGACCTCCTTAATGTCCAAGGTGTGAAAAGGATGCTCTAACTAACACATTTTTACTCATTTCCAAGCAGATGTTAACTTCCGAACTTTTTTCAAACTCACAGTTAAGGTGAAAAATGATAACATTTTCAGGCTGCTCGAATTTTTCTTACATGCATGTAATAAATACATAAGAGATGCTGAGCAGTCTGAAAATCTATTTTCTGAACAATTGTAGCAACGTTCACTAATGAATGGAAAATATATAAACACCTGTCCTGTTATCCTACCCTACAAAATGTATGTAGTTGTACCTTATAATAGATGTCACGTATAGCTTGCCTTCTGTACATCTGAAAACACTGTGTAACAGTTATGCCATGCAGTGACTGTGTGACATATTTATATTGTAGTACTGGTAACATTGTATTACCAGTATTCTTAGTCGTCTAAGCCATAGCTTGATATTGCTTTTGGCTATGACTTGAGTGTCAGAGCTAACCTTTAGAACTGGGCAATTATATCCATCCATGTCACTAGTTGGGTTTAAGTTTAACTGAGTAGGTGATAATGTAGTTGACTTAGTGTAAAAATGTTAAAAAAGTTATTCTGAAATATCACTTTATTGTGATTGTCACTTTTCCATTAATTTGTTTGATAAAAAAGTGCCTTTTCACCGGGGGTTTCACCCAACAGGTGTGCAGAATGACATCATGCTGTGAGATAACCCATCCCATGAACTGACATGGCCATTTTCTCAGAACAGTCTTTACAGGTCACAAAATCTCCAGACACAGACTCTACAAAATGTACATCTCAAGCAATAAACCACTCTATTTCAAATCAATATTCCTTCTGTGTTGTGCTCATGCTCAACTAACATTGAAATAAATTGTGTTCTCTTAGCATTCCCAACAGTCCTCAGACATGTCATTAGAGATACTAACAACAAAGACTAAAATTTGACTGAACTGTTATTGAGTTCTGTCAAGACCTCTTATTACGTATGACAGTCACCTGGCTAGTGGGTGGGCAGTAACTTTGGACATTGAACATGCATATAAATGTACAGTGCATCCCCAATATAAATTATATGAGAACGACGTTAAGGGAAGACTCAAAAGCCTAATATACTTGTATGTAATGATAAATATACCCCATATTACATCAGCCAGTTACAATGTAGTCCACAGTTCTCCTAGCAAACTGCAGGCATACTGGCTACATGTTGTATTCCACTGTCAGGTGACATCAAGGTAAAACTAAAAGGTTCAGAGGTTAAAGGTTACTTATGTAACAATTTTCAACAATTTGAAAATACAGTGAGTTTCTAAAACCCTTTTCATCCATGCTTTTTAAGTTTTGCAAATGTATTTCCTGACCAACTTCATCCGTCTATCAATAAGAATCATAACGATTGATAATTGATTATGGTATAAATCAAGTCAAATTAATCAAAATCCCATCACTTCATAAAACTACATCTCAACCTACAGGAGGAATGGTAAACAGACTGCTGACTGAGGGTCTATTGTCTCATGTTGATATACTGCAATCCACTCACTGTCAAGTACTGAGGCGTGGGAACTACTCCCTTCGCCTGTAGCTAGAATGATAAAACTCTACATGTAACTAGGCAAAAGGTCACAAAAGCTAAAACCATTCATCTTACTTTGGCTGCAGCCTGCATGTCTGTTTACATGTTTAGGCCACACCAATTTAATTTGTTGGTTCTCGGATTTTTTCAGAAAAAATATGAAGCGACAGGGCGAAAAAAAATAAAAATAAAAACAGGTCTAGGCATCCTATTATAGCCCCAAATGCTACAATATGAGCCATGAAGTCAACAAAAAAGGCTGGGTTAAAATTTGAAGTATAAATTTTGAACTTTTCATCAAACCACTGCATTGATAGATGGAAAAAACTGTAACAACTAGGAAGAAAAAGAATTTCCTCAACTGTTGGGGGTAAAATATGAGCATTTTTTAGTTGATTCAGAACCAGAATTTCTTTTTTTTTTTTTGCAAAT
>NW_017803843.1:2315185-2326594 GCF_001625305.1 Branchiostoma belcheri | reverse complement strand
TCAACTAACATTGAAATAAATTGTGTTCTCTTAGCATTCCCAACAGTCCTCAGACATGTCATTAGAGATACTAACAACAAAGACTAAAATTTGACTGAACTGTTATTGAGTTCTGTCAAGACCTCTTATTACGTATGTCACCTGGCTAGTGGGTGGGCAGATAATATTTATAACTTTGGACATTGAACATGCATATAAATGTACAGTGCATCCCCAATATAAATTATATGACAACGACGTTAAGGGAAGACTCAAAAGCCTAATATACTTGTATGTAATGATAAATATACCCATCAGCCAGTTACAATGTAGTCCACAGTTCTCCTAGCAAACTGCAGGCATACTGGCTACATGTTGTATTCCACTGTCAGGTGACATCAAGGTAAAAGGTTCAGAGGTTAAAGGTTACTTATGTAACAATTTTCAACAATTTGAAAATACAGTGAGTTTCTAAAACCCTTTTCATCCATGCTTTTTAAGTTTTGCAAATGTATTTCCTGACCAACTTCATCCGTCTATCAATAAGAATCATAACGATTGATAATTGATTATGGTATAAATCAAGTCAAATTAATCAAAATCCCATCACTTCATAAAACTACATCTCAACCTACAGGAGGAATGGTAAACAGACTGCTGACTGAGGGTCTATTGTCTCATGTTGATATACTGCAATCCACTCACTGTCAAGTACTGAGGCGTGGGAACTACTCCTTCGCCTGTAGCTAGAATGATAAAACTCTACATGTAACTAGGCAAAAGGTCACAAAAGCTAAAACCATTCATCTTACTTTGGCTGCAGCCTGCATGTCTGTTTACATGTTTAGCAATACATAATATGTATATCAGGAATGACTTTAACTTTAGTCATATGTCTAATTTAGACTGTACTTTAGCACATATGTAATAATGTCAACATTGACCTTCATTAAACATTCATTCCTTCCTATAAATCAAAGCCATGTACTTGACTACACTATGGCATCAGAGGTGGTGGCAGGAAATTTTGTATGGGTTGCAACCTGGGTGTAAGATTGCGATTGAACAACTTTCCCCCTATCAAGTATTGAAGGTGCCAATCATCTTAAGGGGACTCTCTGAAATGCCATTTCCTGCATTTTAAATTTAAGAAGCAAATTTTGCTGGTACACTATACTTAAGTTTAACAACATTAGCTTAATTCTGTACCAATCTCATGGCATCAAGGTTTGTGATCTGGAATGGAGTAATGCTGCTCTAACATTCATTTTAACAGTTATCTTCCATTACTACCTACTATTGAGTACTAGTATCACCTCACATCTACAGTGTTTGCCCATGACTTGCAACCTCACCAGTGTCACCACTATACTTACCAACAAGTACAGAAATACAGATAGTTGTGTTCTTACGGCAAACTTATCACAACTTCATAGAAGGCTTCTGGAAGAGTTCTTCTACTGGCCAGAGCATGTCAGGTAAATACTTATCAATAATGGAAATTCGTGAGAGAAAAAACAGGAAGATCAATATTACATGATTTTGAGCCATGAACTGGACACTACTCACACTCACAGGTATCCAGATTGAGAAGGTACCTTATTCATATTCAATTTTTATCATCTATTCATAGGAATGGACAGCTTGGTGTTAGGTAATAAAATATTCATCAAGACCTACAAACCCTATTCTTTATCCTTGGCAGGTCAACTGAAAGATAACTGAGCACACCAGCCTCTCTCACAGTACTAACTCTTACCAGCAGTGGCTTGCCAAGGACACTTTCAATGCTATTTCTCCCACAAGGAAATATGTTTTATTTGAACCCACTAGGAAAGCTTGTTCCAATTATATGGTGTTGGATTTGTACTTTGTATGACATTTGCTTTGTGGCTACTCATGACAGTTTGTGCAGTAATGTGCTGAACTCAAAATAGAGCTGAAATTCTAAGGAGTAGACATGACGGCACCACTCTACTGTCTACTTGATCAAACTACTAACCACAGGTCAGCAGCTGACATCTCGGGCCACCTAACTATAAAAAGACATGACTCTATCCCTGTAGGCAAAAACTCTATAATGTGATACAATCTCAACCCCTGTCTGTCATATGGAAGCAACAAGCATGGCATCCATCCAGTTCATGGTTGAGGTACATGTATCTAAAGCCTGAATTATGTATTTTACTTAACACTGCTATAACTATAGTATAAGCTATGACAGCCAACGTTCTGTATTCTTGTTTACATCAGTGATCACCGATACCATTGTTTACAATTTCCGTATAAATATTATTGTTATACAAGCAGTTCTTACCATTTTTACCTTGACTTTGGCACAAGTTGTATAATCCAGTACAGATGGTCATCACCATATGCAAACCATTAATAGTACAAGGTGACTGGACTATCTTATTGATAGTATTACTAGAAAGCAATTATAACACTTACAGCTGCTGTATGATAGCAAATTTGACTTTACCTGGTGAGCTTAACTTAACAAGGTTACATTTGATAGTTTTACACCAAAAATGGAAAACTGAGTGTTGTTTAGAAACCTAACCAAAAACTCAGCGAGATGTGACAAAGTTACACTAGCTTGAAAAACAAACTAGCAACATTTCCTGTAATACTGCTGCCTGATACAGTTACAGACACTACAATTTTCTTTGTAGGTCTGCTAATCATAGGGTCTTTATAAACTCACTCGACAGACATGGATGCTTGAAAATCCCTTAGGGAAAGGTTGTAAAATTGCAGTTTTATGTTCTATTCGCACACCACATATCATACTGCTTTTACCTGTGGTGACCAGGATGGCAGGATTGCAGGTCTTATTGCTCTGACTCTTCTCCTTTCTCTTATAAATCTTATTATTCAGCAGAAAGTTAGCAAAGAAAACAACAATCAAAGATGATAGATTTTAAGAGCTATGAGTCACTACTGGTAAGATTGTCATGATCAGCAAGTACAGAAAGAGGTTGTACCACATAAAGCATTGTGTTAGCTATATATAGGTTGGTAACATATTTAACACTATGTGAAGCAGTCAAACCAGCAAGTTGATATGTGACTCAGTACTTTATCCGTTTTGAGTACTTTGTTTACTTGTAGCTCGAAGGAATCCTTGGACCAGGGTTCACATACTCCAGGTCTATCAAAATGGAAACTTGACCAAATTGATATGGCTGGCAATAATAGTGCCATGTAACAAACCCATAAAGTCATAGAGTAATGGCCATCAGGCTTATTATAATGATAATAATTAAAAGTCACTCATTTACTCTTTCATACATACAACATTAAGTAAAAATGACATATCAGAAACAGCTTACATTGTAATTCCCATATGTTGTAGGGCACATATTTGGCAGACATTATTATCTAACTTTATAACTAAATTCTGTTCTGTTAAAAAAAATGTCATCCCACCTTAACAACTAATATCCATTTCCTGAGTATCTACAGCTCTGCACACCTGTGCAGACTGGCAGAATCATGCCCCAGGCAGCGCCTGCATTCTGGGGTCTTCTTTGTGTGGGAAACAACCCAAAGACGTGGAAATAATCGTAGTGTCAGGGTCTGCCTTTTCACCACTAACAGGGGTCAATGTTTACAAAACAAGTTGAGCGAGTAGCACAGACCACCAGACCATGCCATTATTGCTTGTAATCAGTATCATTGGAATCTTCAATGTTACGACAGTTTTTTTTAATCTAAAAACTTAGCTAAATGTCCTATCTGTGCCTCATATAGAAGTGTACACATGCTTTTAGGGATAATCCTAATCATCTGTCAATACTATTTATGATAACCTTGACTTTTGTCAATTTACAATAGGTAAAATCTTGATGCTATTACATATAGAAATAGACATACCATAGCTTGAATATGTCATTTCATGGAGTGTGTAAAATCGATCAAAGTAATCACAACTATTGGTGCCATCTGGTAATTATAATGTTGGCATCACTTTTTCATCATAAAATATCTCAATTACCCTGAGAAAAAAATACATGTTTGGGCCACATACATTTGTTATAAAATAAATTCCTGCACACTTTGGTCAGATGGGTTCTCAACTGACATGCTCCAAACCAAAGAATAAAATGCTAAGAAAAGAAGCCCAGACTCAGACATAGCAAGCTTCACATTTTCAATTTTCAATTTAAGAATGCTTCAGGCATCAACTCACAATCAATATACCTCTTCTGTGCATGTACATGACCTTGTCCCCATCAGAGCAACACCATATAAGGTTCTGCTTTGATATACTATGTCTCTTCATCCTTCTGAAGTAGGCTTTATTCTCCTGCAAACTAGACATGAGGGCAAACACTGGTTGCCTCAGAACTGCTGGTGAGATGACAAAACAGTGTCTGGCTGCGGCGTGATGATATACAGATGAACAGTGACAATAATCCAGTGCACACCTTTACAACAATAGTCCTCTCTGTCCTGTCCCACAGCTGCCACAGCATTGGCATTTCTTTCATGGTTTTATTGATTTCGTCTGAGTGGAGATCATCTTACCTGCAGGGCCTCACCCTACTTAGCTTATTTTACTGTAGTGACCCCATGCGGGTCAGTCTACTGAACCTTGAGTAAAATCTACTGCTACATGTACCTACCACTGGTTTATAAATGTCAGCTTTACTGTCTCCAAGTAAAGGTGCAGTCTTCTTGGTAAATCCCTGATCACATACATTATGGTATAAATCAAATTGATATTTAAATTTTAAAAAAGGATTGACCTAAAGGTGGTCAGATTACTGTATACCACGATGCTGTTCCATACATGGCAGTAATTGTATGACAGTTCTATTAGAATGTGTAAGTCAACATTATACATTTGAATTTACTCTACAGGATTAGTACTTATCCCTGGGATGTTATAACCACATTATAACCTATTGACCTCAAATGATGAACTATGACCCTTTACAAGCATAACCTTTAATAGTGTCATGAAGGCACACCATGTAATAGCTAATTGTTAAATTTTTTTATTTCTATCCCAAATATAGATAGAAATCAACTTTGTAAACCTCCTAAAACCTCTAATTTCAGATAGTTACTTACACCTGGCATTGTTGAACTAAGCTACAAGACATTTGAAAGCTTTGAACATCAAAATAGAGATCTAACCTTTAAGTTATTGATTGAAATCTCTATATTTCAATATGTAGGTACTAAAATTGTGAAGAAAATCTCATTTGAAAGGATACCTTGGTACAAAGTCAAACACAAGTTACAAAACTTATGATTATAAGGAAAGCCTCTGAACGAAATTACTTGAATACAAATATAAGACAGATAACTACAATAACATGGAAAATGTTGCTCAACAATATAAAGTAATAATTCATGTTCAAGACATAAATTTCATCCTGATAAATATTTCAGATAAAAATGCACATGGTCTTTACAACCTGCAATCTGCCACGCTGCAGTAACATTTGTCCCAGACAGTTCAATTTCTCTGGACTAGGTCACCATAACAACCACCATTGCAATGTGGCTGATTTACAAAGGACGTTTCACTTGCATTACTGAAAACATAAATCATAGTCCACATATATGGGAATCCTATTGTATTCTGAGGACATTCAACTCAGAGCACGCCAGGCATCAGTGATGCTTGTTAAAATCATCAATACAATTTTATACTCCACTTCTCACATCATCCCCTTTTGTTTTCCAAAACAAGCCAAATGCAAATGCTCCATATTATTATATACATGTATAGATACTTCAATGAACAGGCAACATTCTGCTTGAATATTTGTGAAAAGTATTTCACTTGTGTTAGACATGGACATGTGTTAAGAAACTATTTTAATCAACATCTAACAAGCTATCTTAAGATTCGGTGATACAGCAATATGACTTTGTGAATAATACTATTCTTAGATGAACTTTTCTCATTTACTTTGTCAGGCTGTGGACTATCTAAAAATTAAATTTTTGATCTCATAATCCTGTGACAAATATAAGTTGGGCAATTCTAAGTCACCATACTAAAACATTGTTGTATCATAGCAGAGGTTGAAAAAAACGTGTGTAACCAAAGATAAGAAAATCCTCCATATTTCAATAATATTGATGTACACGTATAAATGTCCTGGATCATTGGTCATTAAGTGAAGGAATAGAAGGCATGAGCCCAGCATATCTCCATGAATTTGGGCAAGCACACAGGGTGACCGGTCACTTCTACACTTCTGTAAGGTGCAAGAGACTTTGTACATATGAGGCTCCCTATGCACAGAACAATTCTGACTTCTTTACTGCAACTTCATTTCCACTTGGTGTCCAAGCCGGGGGCCTGGGGTTTCGAACCTGCAGGTTTCCATCCTATGTGCACAAAATGGGACCACTAACCCATTGCGCTACACACATACAGGCTACACTGGTGACACATTAGCCATGATAGCATTTGACACTGTCAAGTGTCAGCCTATGACATTTGAAGAGAAAAATAGGTCCACTAGTAGCACCTAGCACCTAAAGGAATGCTGTGTCATCGGTACTTAACTATTACTGTTAGCTTTGCTCTACAAGAACGTGGAGACACGTCTGCCGCAGCGCCTACTGCTGACTTCACCTGTTTCACAAACACAAGGAACTTTGGTCACAACCAGTCTGTGACCCAGTTCAAAGTGACAAAAGGTAACTTGTATTCTACTTTGTTGCAAGTTTGGTGTTTGGTGAATGTAAACATTTTAGAATAGCTTAGTACTGATACTTGCATGTCAGCTCCATTGTAGACACAGAATAGTTCCATATATATATATACATGTATGTCTGTGTTTCTGACTTTGGCAATCACAGATGTAGTGGCACTATTTGTGGCAGTACATGTATTAGTATTACAGCAACTGATGGTATTAAACTACGTCAAATGTTGCTGAAGTATGATTTGTCATACACAGTGAGCCCATAAATGTGGCTAATTGATTATTATCAACTGGGTAATTAATTCACAGATATGTTAATCATGTGATGACTCAGAACTAGCAAGGCTTGTATTGCATCATTAACAAAAGTTAACAACAAGCAAGTCACTTTCTAAACAACCAATCCTCTATCTAGTACAGCTACACAGCAACCAACTTCTCTGCTGCTGGTATGCTAACCTCAAAATCTAAAAATGAAATAAAATCAATCACAAAGTTCAGTAAAGCTCATGTGTTTTTCTTCATCATGAATAAATCAATCATCATAGTACATATATTTAAATCCATCACAAGTCTGCTAATAAGAAACCAGAAACCCTGTGCCTTAGTTCCTCCCACCTCTCTGGAAACAGTTCTACAGTCCAGATCAGAAAGATTAATTATAAGGTAAGGCTGAATTTCATTTTGGATCCCTCACTGGCTTCAGGAAAAAGAAAAATGTTAAGGAGCCCCAGCCACCTTGAAACACTTGAGACATATCCGTCTCCATGGTGATGCGAAAGTTAAACACTTTCCTGCCTTTTGTACCTTGACCTGGTGAACTCCAAATGGCTGGGCGTCATGTCAAGAAGGTCAGTTTAGTATGGATGACTATGCAGAACAAATACTTCTCGAATATATAAAAACAACAAACTGACTGACTCAAATACAATCAGGAATAAAGCCAGTAATCGAAAACTACAGACAAAATAAACATTGAGCAGGGTATATCCATTTGATTGACTGATAAAAGAATTTAATCTTGCTTCCATCAACTGCCATGATTTAGCTGCTATTAATTTGAATTTGAATTCAATTTGTTTACCTTAACTACTTGTGATGCCCTACATTTCAAGGAATATCAATGCCACTTTTGGCATGGGGAGGTGACAGAACTTAAAATATTCAATTATCACCACTCAGATCCAAAATAGTAATCAGCTTGTTCGAAACTAAGCTCTAATAAAACTCCACATACAAAATGAAGCCAGGATATTTCTGCCTGGATCCAAGTTTCAAATTTCAGTATTTGGACCATTACAAGCTTGTTTATTTGTTAATCTTTCTGTTATAGTTTATACATACCAGGATGCTTCCATGTCTTTTTAGAATGGTAAATGGGTTATATAAATCTAGCAACTCTGAAAATTCTTGCATGACCATTGTAATTTGTTGATGAATTTTCTATATACTTGCTAGACAAACAATTGTGATGCCCTGACATATATCTATAAAGGCATTAACATCTGTGGTTTGGTCATCAATATATCTTTCAGAATGCAAAATCTGTAGAGGGAGATGAAAACGGCCACTTCTTCAATCAACTTTCAAGGGAATATTTTAGGTTACCTCTCAACTAGCAGATGACAGCAAGCACAACAAGAATGTGATGCTAAAAGTGCTTTGGAACCAAGCTACAATATTACTGAGACCTTTCACCCAGGATGTGGCACACATGTGTCTGTCCCACTGACAGTTATACTCACAAGTTTGTCTCTTGCCTCTCCCTTCTTATAATAGCAAACAAATGAAAGGCAACTAAACTGTGCCCATAATACATTCTACAAAACTGCTGGGTTTACTGACTCCTGGGTACTTGCAAAAGATCTCCCCCGAGATCTAACGTTCATCGGCCCAGAAATGGAAATAACATTATGCAAAATTAAATGCAACGATAAAACCGCCATATAAAGGCCACGGTTGTAATTCTTGTGCAGTTCTCTGCACCGTATTCGTGAGCAAAGATAACCAAAGTGTGCAACCCTCTGTTAATGACACACACACACACAGGCTTTACCGAGATGTAGCACGACAGACTGTCCCCGACAAGTACAAGTTCTGGTGACCCACATCGCCTGCTCATTATATTCGTGCGTGTGAGGCAAGGATGGAGGAATGGGTCATCGTGCCACTGCGACACAACAAAGATCGGTGAATATATATCATCATAACTTCCACATAGCTCTAGTGCCTTACCTGGAAAAGGTGGACGACGGAAATCTTCCGCCATAGGAAGTGAGGGCTGTCTTGGCTTTTGACCTGACAAGAAATAGAACACCATAGTTGAGGCACATAAAAACGAAAACAATCGCCAACTCGACTGACAAATGGGCTTGACCTAGGCACAAACGGACAAAAAAGTGTCAGTCTAGAACTTAGTCATCTCTGTCCATGGCCTACTCACCTCCTAATTGCTGACATCTTTAACTCAGATAGGACGAATATATGGGCCCTGCTTCGAACATCAATATCCGGAAAGGCGATCGCGATCAATCGGCACTGGACTTCGTGGCCATGAACTCACTGGGATTTTCTTCGGGTTCGGCCGCAGCACCCCAAAATCAGCCAGTAATACAGTTCTTTTCGACCATACAACGAACCCTTTGGATGGCAGGAAGACATAGGAACAGACAGCATTCGGTGACAAGCCTCTATACCAGCGAAAAACGGTGGAATTTTGTGCACTAAAATACTGTCATCCCGTACCTACTGCACCTCCCCGGCTGCAATGTGTTTGTGCATTTTCCGTCATCACGTGATTGGGTGTGCCCATCCTCTGTCATGGCGAGGGGGGTTACAAAACTTATTCTTATGATAACACATTACTGTATCGCTTGATTATTTGTGTCATCGAGTATATGGCACTGTCTACCGCAAATGTTTTAGTCTCAGATTTTATTTCCATAAAGGAAACAGTCTCTATGATATTCAGCTAACAGTTTAATATGCTAATTACGCAGATGCTGATGACACATGTCAATAGCTTTACTATCAAGGAGCTTCTATTGATAGAAGCACCTTGCTATCAATGAACATTTTATGCGATCGCGCGAGATGTAATTGAAATCAAAAGGTTCTGTGTGACACCAAACGTTAGGATTTTCAGGGGCTTGTTCCACGCATACTTAGTGGCTGAAGCTGTAAATATAATAGTGAGCCAAGGTCAGATTACTCGTTTAGCCTTGAGTGAAGAACGAAGTCCAAGCGAACGGTCTCAGCAGTTCTACTTCAGGTCAGGGCCAATTCGAGGAAAACTTTTCATAGATTGATAGGAACGTTAAGCCAGATCCCTGCCCCGACACTTATCAGTTTCAAGAATCAGTCAAACATGCATGACACTTTGAGACTCTACTACTGGTTGTTTGTTTCATCAAATATCCCGTCATCCCGGCTGAGAAACTTGATTTTATTTGTTCAACTGGCATAAAAAAATTGCACGGTTTCGAAGTAGGTTTTGTCTGAAAAATTATATCTGAGCTGATTTCCAGCCAGGATTACTGGTTTCTGGGGACTAAATGAGAGTAGGGCAAAACAGCTGTAACCGTGCTAATTCTGTCGGCCAATGTTGGGCACTTAGGAGAAAGCATGGATGTTATTATGCATATAGCTCATAACATGTAAAATGAGTGTTTATTTAGAATATATGCTAGAACTAAAGACAAAACCATACGTCTAACATTAAAACTAGAATATATTGATTAATGGATATGCGTGTTATGATCGTTGTTTTCACCGTAAGCATTCATAACCTAAATGTAAAATCGGACTATAACATTTTGTTTCAAGTATGACAATCAGTTGTGTAAGAAACGGTTTCACAGGTCCGTTTTCGATACTCAATACCGGTATACCCAACTAATTCTTGAACGAGTTGCCGAAAACACCCATCAAGTGTGCCTCCTTCAGAGTCTGATTTAATAGCTTCTTGACGCATGTCTGCTTCAGCTTTAATTTGATATACCTTCGTCATGACGTCATTTTCGTTTTCTCACCTTTGCTCCGCCTAGACCATGACAAACGACGGAAGGCGGTCGTGTGGCGCAGCGGCAGCGTTCTCGACTCGGAACCAGAGGCCCCGGGTTCGAGTCCTGACATGCCACCGATCTTGTGCCCTTGGGAAAGGCACTCTACACGACTTTCCTCACTTCGCTCAGGTGTATTAAAATGAGTATTGTACTGTCCCTGTGTTGGTGTCGGCATTAATATAAGTTGACAAAGCTTGAGTGTGTCGTCACCACGTCTTGTGATTACATGTTTCGGAATAAAAAAATAAAAAAATAAAAAAAAACGACGGAAGGACACATTGGGGCATATTATCATACGGATGTTTTATAATGTTTTTGATTACCCCATACTTATCATATACTTATCACATACTTAATTACATAAATCTTGTGAAATCAAACCTGTGTTAATCACGAGTTCTGCGGTACCATGGAATCTTACACGATAAACCTTCACCCTTATATCCTTTTGTTTACAGCACCGAAGATATCAAAGGTTTGGCTTCGACCAACCACCAAGCTATAAAGATATGACTAAATGTACCTCACGCTAATGTTTACACTTACAGTGGGCTGGTGGCGTGCTTTGAGGAGAGACCAAACACCGATGATGATTAGGCTAGCCATGAGGTTAAAGTAGGATACAACACGTCGTTGTAACTTGTATATAACACTCACAGTAACACCTGTTGTAGATATAGTATGCG
>NW_017803843.1:2313943-2315165 GCF_001625305.1 Branchiostoma belcheri | reverse complement strand
CAGCTGTAACCGTGCTAATTCTGTCGGCCAATGTTGGGCACTTAGGAGAAAGCATGGATGTTATTATGCATATAGCTCATAACATGTAAAATGAGTGTTTATTTAGAATATATGCTAGAACTAAAGACAAAACCATACGTCTAACATTAAAACTAGAATATATTGATTAATGGATATGCGTGTTATGATCGTTGTTTTCACCGTAAGCATTCATAACCTAAATGTAAAATCGGACTATAACATTTTGTTTCAAGTATGACAATCAGTTGTGTAAGAAACGGTTTCACAGGTCCGTTTTCGATACTCAATACCCAACTAATTCTTGACCGAGTTGCCGAAAACACCCATCAAGTGTGCCTCCTTCAGAGTCTGATTTAATAGCTTCTTGACGCATGTCTGCTTCAGCTTTAATTTGATATACCTTCGTCATGACGTCATTTTCGTTTTCTCACCTTTGCTCCGCCTAGACCATGACAAACGACGGAAGGACACATTGGGGCATATTATCATACGGATGTTTAACATTTTATAATGTTTTTGATTACCCCATACTTATCATATACTTATCACATACTTAATTACATAAATCTTTTGAAATCAAACCTGTGTTAATCACGAGTTCTGCGGTACCATGGAATCTTACACGATAAACCTTCACCCTTAAATCCTTTTGTTTTAAATACAGCACCGAAGATATCAAAGGTTTGGCTTCGACCAACCACCAAGCTATAAAGATATGACTAAATGTACCTCACGCTAATGTTTACACTTACAGTGGGCTGGTGGGCGTGCTTTGGGGAGAGACCAAACACCGATGATGATTAGGCTAGCCATGAGGTTAAAGTAGGATACAACACGTCGTTGTAACTTGTATATAACACTCACAGTAACACCTGTTGATATAGTATGCGTGAACGCATCGTCGATATAACTAAACTGCATGTGAAACCGATTTTACCAATATGAGGATAGTGTTACTTAGCGATGCGATCATTGTTGACTTTTTAACGCACATAGTGACCCAGTCAAAATCCCCAAACCATGTTTCTCCGTATAACGTTACACATGTGTATATATATATAGAGAGAGAGAAGAACAAAAATCGCATGACCTTATATATATACTAGTCCTAAGCACGTCATTTTTAGAAAAAAAAAGTGAAAATCGCCCGTGGAGAACCGCACGGTTCGAGGAAAGGTCAGACCCCTATTTCTTATCATCA
>NW_017803843.1:2310516-2313923 GCF_001625305.1 Branchiostoma belcheri | reverse complement strand
GACAAAGCTTGAGTGTGTCGTCACCACGTCTTGTGATTACATGTTTCGGAAATAAAAAAATAAAAAAATAAAAAAAACGACGGAAGGACACATTGGGGCATATTATCATACGGATGTTTTATAATGTTTTTGATTACCCCATACTTATCATATACTTATCACATACTTAATTACATAAATCTTGTGAAATCAAACCTGTGTTAATCACGAGTTCTGCGGTACCATGGAATCTTACACGATAAACCTTCACCCTTATATCCTTTTGTTTACAGCACCGAAGATATCAAAGGTTTGGCTTCGACCAACCACCAAGCTATAAAGATATGACTAAATGTACCTCACGCTAATGTTTACACTTACAGTGGGCTGGTGGGCGTGCTTTGAGGAGAGACCAAACACCGATGATGATTAGGCTAGCCATGAGGTTAAAGTAGGATACAACACGTCGTTGTAACTTGTATATAACACTCACAGTAACACCTGTTGTAGATATAGTATGCGTGAACGCATCGTCGATATAACTAAACTGCATGTGAAACCGATTTTACCAATATGAGGATAGTGTTACTTAGCGATGCGATCATTGTTGACTTTTCAACGCACATAGTGACCCAGTCAAGTGAACTTAAAGGTCTATCCCCAAACCATGTTTCTCCGTATGACGTTACATATGTTAGATATATAGAGAAGAACAAAAATCGCATGACCTTATATACTAGTCCTAAGCACGTCATTTTTGAAACATTGCAATTGGGGGGGAAAATCGCCCGTGGAGAACCGCACGGTTCGAGGAAAGGTCAGACCCCTATTTCTTATCATCACCAGGGATCCGTCTGCCCTCTCCTCCCTCAGACCACTTGGTTGAATAATTTGGTGCTCCAGGACTATCGCGAGGTCGGTGGTTTATGTGTACCCTACACCGTGGTTACAAAGGAAGTGGGTTAATGAGATGCTGTTCAGCGGGGATTTGGTGGAGCGGTTGTGGGAATCAGAGCGCGAGTGGCAGATGGTCGGCCTTACTGCCAGCAGGCAGGTGCGCTCCTGGCCGACATGAAGCCACGGACGAACGGCCAGACGGCTACAATTCTTCTTTGAAATGTCATGCACAACCAGCAACGCTTTCCGGTAGTTGCAATGCAGCGTCTGTAGAGAAATACCCGGAGTGCAGTTACAACACCGTTCGGTTCTACTACGTAGCTCCATTTCGATAATTCAATCGTTTGTCGGGGGCTTAGTTATCATGGTACACCCCCCCTTAACATTCTATTCTACTTAACTCCAAATCCTTTTAATTAACTGTGAAGGGCTTCAGAGATTTACAGAGTAGTCTGAACGTGTACGGACCAAGGATATATTTTACCAAATGAGATTCTCAGTCCCTATTTATTTCAATCCCGCTGCCTTATATATTGGCATTCTGCTGAATCCCATTAATTTTTATGTGATCTCTGGTGTACATATTTCGTGGCGGATGCAACGTTACTTGGAATAATGCATTAACGGTATACATATGGAACAAGGTTTGTTCTGTAATTTGTAATAATAAAAAGAATTACACTAAAAGACAGTGAAACGCATCATTTTTCAGTTTATCATATCAGTGTCGTAAATGCAAAGACAACTGTACAAGTTGACAGGATTAAGAGTGGCTAAAATCAGTATCCATAGGACGTCATCCATAAAATTTACTTGGTGTGGCCTTATAGTGACTAACAAAGGGTCCCATCTCCTTTCGCAGAGCAATGTGGCGTGCACATGTTACTAGTAGTCAGGCGACACAGCCCCGCGGCTGATGACTTTAATTTCGAGAGGACTGCAGTTCATGCTCAAAGCAAGGAGCCTTGCTCAAAGTTGTATCGGCTGTTCCTTATATAAGGCCACACCAAGTAAATTTTATGGATGGCGTCCATTGATTTTGACCTGTTCCTAGAAAAACCCCAAGAAATTCCGCTTCCTGTAACTATGACCAAAGAGTCACGACAGTGCCGCAAATCACCAGATTGACGTGAAACCCGTAACGCGAAAACAGGACAGGACGACAACTGCTGTTCCACCTGATTTATTGCTGTTTTGATGATGAATAAAAGACTTATTGCTTGTTACACTGTGTCACCTCATTCAATTTGTGTCCTAACATTTGTCGTCTCTTAGTATATTTCAAATCTAGGCATCTTGTTTTTTAGGGCCCTTCTTGTATTTTTCTCACCCTCTCGCATTAGATTTAGGGTCTCCAAAGGACGTCATCCATAAAGTTAACCTTGATACCTTGATACCTTGATACCGTCTACAGTCGAGTAAGGCTTCTTCCTGCCTGTCGTGGACTGATCTAGTCGCTTTCCTCGTACTTCAGGTGCTCCCAGTGTCGATCCAATCTTGTTTTGAACTGGTTGACAGAATCACTGGATACTACACTCGGCGGCAGCGAGTTCCAGTCTTTGATGACCCTCACACTGAAAACATGTTGTCTACTTCTTGACTTGGCCAGTGGTACCTTCAGCTTGAAGTTGTGGCCTCTTGTTGTTCCCTTAGCTAACTCGAAGAAACTGTCTGACTGTACTCTTTCCTGCCCAGTCAGGAACTTGAACACCTGAATCATATCACCCCTTCTTCTTCTATACCCCAAGGACGGTAGTCTAAGTCTTTTTAGTTCTTTCACTGTAGGGGAGTTCCCAGAACCCAGGAACCAGTTTTGTAGCTCTTCTCTGTACTGCCTCTACTTTCTGCTGATCGAGGGAGTAGTGGGGGCCCCGAGATTACATTCCCATATTCCAGGTGGGGACGGTACCATGGTCTTGAAGAGTATGGGGACTGTGTCTTTATCCAAGTTGTAGAAGGTTCTCTTAATCAAGCCCAAGACTTGGTTTCCTTTGTTAGCAGCTTTTGCTGTGTGGCAGTGAAACGAGAGCTGGTTGTCAATTGTTACGCCAAGATCTTTCTCCTCCACCGTTTCTTCAATGGTTTGTCCCCCCAGACTGTAGCTACTTTTCTGGTTCGTTCTGCCTAAGTGCAATACTTTGCACTTGGCGACGTTGAAATGCAACAAAGCGGCCATGCTTGAGACCATTCCCCCACTGTGATGAGATCCTGCTGCAGAGCATCTTCCCCAGTCTTGTCTTGGACGGTTCTGTACAGTTTGCTGTCGTCTGCAAATATCTTTATTCCACAAGCCACTGCCTCGGGCCCTTATCGAGAAACCATCTAAAGTTCCCGCGTTTTTACTTTAAAACGGGGCATGCCGGGAAATAGTTGTCAGGTAATTAGAGATTCAACATGGCGGACGTACACAACATTGGTGGTTGTCTCCTAGGAACCTGACGCTGTCTGCGTCCCTCGTTTTTATAAGGTTTACAGTTATCAAAAGCTGATTTCGGTGAGTTATAGGATTTCGACTCTTTCGTAGTTTAACG
>NW_017803843.1:2306614-2310496 GCF_001625305.1 Branchiostoma belcheri | reverse complement strand
CGGTTCGAGGAAAGGTCAGACCCCTATTTCTTATCATCACCAGGGATCCGTCTGCCCTCTCCTCCCTCAGACCACTTGGTTGAATAATTTGGTGCTCCAGGACTATCGCGAGGTCGGTGGTTTATGTGTACCCTACACCGTGGTTACAAAGGAAGTGGGTTAATGAGATGCTGTTCAGCGGGGATTTGGTGGAGCGGTTGTGGGAATCAGAGCGCGAGTGGCAGATGGTCGGCCTTACTGCCAGCAGGCAGGTGCGCTCCTGGCCGACATGAAGCCACGGACGAACGGCCAGACGGCTACAATTCTTCTTTGAAATGTCATGCGCGACCAGCAACGCTTTCCGGTTGTTGCAATGCAGCGTCTGTAGAGAAATACCCGGGGTGCAGTTATTGCACCGTTCGGTTCTAAAACGTAGCTCCATTTCGATAATTCAATCGTTTGTCTCTGTTAGCAATGCCGGCTTAGTTATCATGGTACACCCCCTCCCCCCTTTACATTCTATTCTACTTAACCCCTAATCCTTTTAATTAACTGTGAAGGGCTTCAGTGATTTACAGAGTAGTCTGAACGTGTACGGACCAAGGATATATTTTACCAAATGAGACTCCCAGTCCCTATTTATCAGGAGTCAATCCCGATGCCGTATATATTGGCATTCTTCTGAATCCCATTAATTTTTATGTGATCTCTGGTGTACATATTTCGTGGCGGATGCAACGTTACTTGGAATAAAGTATTAACGGTATACATGTATTATGATGTAACGTTACTTAGCCGGGGATAAATCTAATCTTACGGAACAAGGTTTGTTCTGTAATTTGTAATAATGAAAAGAATTACACTAAAAGACAGCGAAACGCATCATTTTTCAGTTTATCATATCAGTGGCGTAAATGCAAAGACAATTGTACAAGTTTACAGGATTAAAAGAGTGGCTAAAATCAGTATCCGTGGTGGATTGAAACACCAGGCCATGGACTCGGTGCAGCAACAGAAAGCGTCACGAAAATATCGATATCGCGAAAAGTAGGGATGTTTGCAAATGATCATAATATGAGTCTTTTTATCACCCTTTTCAGTTCAGTAAAGCAAATCCTACGCTGTACCATAAACGTTCAGTTTGATATACTAACGTTAGATCATATTAGTCACAGTCAGTCAGCTGCACTACCCAAATACGTCCACTCCCGAGTCAATAGATTTGCGATTGGTTTGCACACAAGCTTTCAGAAGTAGTATAACCTTCATGATGTTAGTTAGCGGAACGAGACTAGACAGGAGTTAATGGAATAGGTGACATCGACAGTACTGTGAACGTTGGATCACTACGGTGTCTGATTTGTAACGTTATAGTGACTAACGTTACATACTATTAAGGGTCCCATCTCCTTTCGCAGAGCAATGTGAATGTGGCGTGCACATCACGGTTAGTCAGGCGACACAGCGCCGCCCGCGGCTGATGACTTTAATTTCGAGAGGACTGCAGTCCTGCTCATGCTCAAAGCAAGGAGCCTTGCTCAAAGCTGTGTCGGCTGTTCCTTTAATACTAGTATCTAAGGCCCTCCCCTTATCCGTAGTAAGCCATCCAAAGTTCCCGCGTTTTTACTTTAAAACGGGGCATGCCGGGAAATAGTTGTCAGGTAATTAGAGATTCAACATGGCGGACGTACACAACATTGGTGGTTGTCTCCTAGGAACCTGACGCTGTCTGCGTCCCTCGTTTTTATAAGGTTTACAGTTATCAAAAGCTGATTTCGGTGAGTTTTAGGATTTCGACTCTTTCGTAGTTTAACGTTTAGATAGAGCAAATGACAAGTTAAACATAGCGAGTCGAGGTGACCCCCCTCGGGGGAAGGGGGAAGAAACCTGAAAGGGGACGGGGGATGGGGCAGGGGGTCTGCAGGCGGGTCAGAAAAATGTAGCTAAATAAAGAGTTGGGACTTGGGGGCATACATGACACATAGAGAATCCTTCCTATTAGCAACCTCAGCAGATAAAAGTTCGAGACAAGTCCTCAAATCATTTGATGTAACTTTATCATTACTCTATCATATGGACTACATGTAAGTTGTAACGTTATAAGTTAACAGTTATAAATCAATGGAGCCTGCTGTATGCAAGTTGGTTTATGCGAGGTTATAGGGTTTATGCAAGGAGGGTCTATGTTACCTTTCTTTTGACATTTTCCTACCAATGACGTTTTCCACACCCAACCAACAATGTTTGCCAAGTGTTGCTTAATGCTTTGCTTGTGCTGAAATGTGACCACTATGTTACAAACATAGTAACAGTTAACTGTTATATAACGTTGATATTGCAAGCCAGGCTCAATAGGCAGTCCGAGTCTTTGATCAGCTTTGGAACTGGCATACCACCAGTGCTGTTGGTATCTCTGATGTGCTGTGAGGTGGGTCTGACACTTTTTAGCCATCACTGACTGCATTGTTATAAACACCCTACATTTTTGAGAAGAGCATAATTTAGCAAAGAAAGACTGTGTGAAGGAAGTACTTTTTGCCATGAAACAGACAGCACTTAACTGTCATAAGTTGTATCAAGACAGCAATTCCATCATGCATTGTTCCATTGTGTAATCCCAACACACTACGTGTCATCCTAACTTTTGCAGACACTAAGACAATCATGGACAATGAATCTACACCGAGCAGAGACACAGGCATGGCCCAGTCTCCAGTCTTAAACCAGGAGTACAGTGATGTCCCTCCTTCTGCTGTGACCAGCTTTCTCACCACTCCTCATTACAACACAATACGGTCCAGCACCCAGGTCCAGAGTGCCCCGCCGACCCTTCTCAGCTCGCCATGGAGCAGGACCATCAATCGAACTCCGCATATGGTAAGCTGTACTGTTAGAACTGGGATCATGACTGTCATGATGGTGAAATACGGAATACCAGTTACTACAAGATGTTTAAAGTTCTTTTTCACTTGTTGTGTACTTAACTGATGTAAAGAGTACCTTGGAGTCAGTGTGCGGAAGTTTTGTTTTATCTGGAATACAGTTGACTAATGACAGGATGTGAACGAAAAATGGTTTAACAACTAACTGACATTAGTGAAGGTCGAATTGGAGGTCAAATTGGTCCTCCCGCAGGCTGGGAGGAAATGAAGGGTATTGTGGAAGAACCAATCAGGAACCTGAGAATTGTATGTGTACCACTGTAGAATAAGCACATAAGCCACGTGACTGTTTGAAATGGACAATGTCATGTTAATGTTGCATGAATTGAATATTGAAGGTATGAACACTTTGAGTGATAGTAGATCTAGTTTTTATCCATGCAGTAGAGTGAAAGATCTATGTATGGGGACACTGACATTTTCCTTTTAAAATGTTTGTAATGAAACGGTGCAATTCAGTTACTACTGCAAGGCCGTTTTTATTGTGAATATATAATAATAAACCAATGATGATGATGATGACAGGAAGTTAGGTCAAGGGTCTCAAAAAAGGTTATTATCTCTTCTTCTCATTTCCTGTCTTCCATTTCCTGCTACAGCAGTAATAATAGCATAAGTGTAATAAGCTATATAGTATAATAGCATCTAGTTAGAAAATGCATAGACAGGATCAGCTAGAAATTTACCATAATGAATAGAACAAGAAATTTACAACAACTCTAAAATATCTAATGCAGGTATGAATGAAACTTAAATGAAGTTTGTACGTGATGTAATTAGAGGAGTCTTGCCTTACATATATATAACATTTAGTGAGACCAGTTGATGATCATACTTTAAAAAGAAGTTCCTGTAATACATTTTCAGCATTGGACAAAGCAGAATCTCTTTCATATTACTAGTATAGACTTCATTTAAATCCAGGGTGAATTTTTAATTTCTCCACAGCTGCTTGAACTTT
>NW_017803843.1:2301088-2306594 GCF_001625305.1 Branchiostoma belcheri | reverse complement strand
ACAGCGGTAGGTGGGGATGGGGGACGGGGGTTACCACTCACCAGGCGGTAAATTTTCCTTTTTTCATATGACATATAGTGTACTTGGCCACCAGTCACGAGCCATCGGACATAATCAGTTGCAGAGTACACTAAGTTGCTACATAGTTTTCATCAGCCCCCCCATGTATGAACAAGACAATCAAATATTTCATTTATAATAGGTTTATACTCATTTTCACAACACCTTGATACCGTCTACAGTCGAGTAAGGCTTCTTCCTGCCTGTCGTGGACTGATCTAGTCGCTTTCCTCGTACTTCAGGTGCTCCCAGTGTCGATCCAATCTTGTTTTGAACTGGTTGACAGAATCACTGGATACTACACTCGGCGGCAGCGAGTTCCAGTCTTTGATGACCCTCACACTGAAAACATGTTGTCTACTTCTTGACTTGGCCAGTGGTACCTTCAGCTTGAAGTTGTGGCCTCTTGTTGTTCCCTTAGCTAACTCGAAGAAACTGTCTGACTGTACTCTTTCCTGCCCAGTCAGGAACTTGAACACCTGAATCATATCACCCCTTCTTCTTCTATACCCCAAGGACGGTAGTCTAAGTCTTTTTAGTCTTTCACTGTAGGGGAGTTCCCAGAACCCAGGAACCAGTTTTGTAGCTCTTCTCTGTACTGCCTCTACTTTCTGCTGATCGAGGGAGTAGTGGGGGCCCCAGATTACATTCCCATATTCCAGGTGGGGACGTACCATGGTCTTGAAGAGTATGGGGACTGTGTCTTTATTCAAGTTGTAGAAGGTTCTCTTAATCAAGCCCAAGACTTGGTTTCCTTTGTTAGCAGCTTTTGCTGTGTGGCAGTGAAATGAGAGCTGGTTGTCAATTGTTACGCCAAGATCTTTCTCCTCCACCGTTTCTTCAATGGTTTGTCCCCCCAGACTGTAGCTACTTTTCTGGTTCGTTCTGCCTAAGTGCAATACTTTGCACTTGGCGACGTTGAAATGCAACAAAGCGGCCATGCTTGAGACCATTCCCCCACTGTGATGAGATCCTGCTGCAGAGCATCTTCCCCAGTCTTGTCTTGGACGGTTCTGTACAGTTTGCTGTCGTCTGCAAATATCTTTATTCCACAAGCCACTGCCTCGGGCCCTTATCGAGAAACCATCTAAAGTTCCCGCGTTTTTACTTTAAAACGGGGCATGCCGGGAAATAGTTGTCAGGTAATTAGAGATTCAACATGGCGGACGTACACAACATTGGTGGTTGTCTCCTAGGAACCTGACGCTGTCTGCGTCCCTCGTTTTTATAAGGTTTACAGTTATCAAAAGCTGATTTCGGTGAGTTATAGGATTTCGACTCTTTCGTAGTTTAACGTTTAGATAGAGCAAATGACAAGTTAAACATAGCGAGTCGAGGTGACCCCCCTCGGGGGAAGGGGGAAGAAACCTGAAAGGGGACGGGGGGTGGGGCAGGGGGTCTGCAGGCGGGTCAGAAAAATGTAGCTAAATAAAGAGTTGGGGGCATACATGACACATAGAGAATCCTTCCTATAAGCAACCTCAGCAGATAAAAGTTCGAGACAAGTCCTCAAATCATTTGATGTAACTTTATCATTACTCTTATCATATGGAAGTTACATGTAAGTTGTAACGTTATAACAGTTGCTGTATGCAAGTTGGTAGTTAATATTGCAAGCCAGGCTCAATAGGCAGTCCGAGTCTTTGATCCCGTTCATACCAGACTTTTAAAAACTGGTTGAAACCGCTAAATAAAACCCATCTAAAACCCTTAGTGTTCATACCAGACTTTTCATAACCGGTTTTGTAAAAATCCTGTCCGGTGAATATCCAATTAATCGCCCATGACAGTTTGAATAACCGTTCCTCTCGGTCTTCCGATTGTTGTCCTTGTATCCTTCTTGTATGCCGTCTTCAGGTTCTTTACCTTACTGTGGCACTGATCCTTTATCTTCGAGAAACCAGGCTCCTCCAACATTTTTGTTTCGGAAGAGCCCCACACAGCATTTTCGAATTCGGCGACTCCTGCTCTCCAAAAATAAGTAACAGGAGCGTCTCGTCTGGTGGCCAGGTTGCGTATGCTGACTCCATTGCAAAATGAAGAGAAACCGTGGAAAAACAGTGGAAATGAACTCAAATTGGTCAAAACAACAGGATCAAAAGTTTGGAGGTCACACAAGGGCCAGGATGCTGACCCCGTGACCCCGGAATTATGACACAAAAGCCGGTTCAATAAACCCTTAACATTCAGACCAGGTTTTTCGGTGGAAAAACCCCTCAAAAACCACCTCCCGAGGTGGTTTTTGAAAATTGGATTTAAACCCCTAAAAAACCGGTTAACTTGCATTCACACCAGGTTAAATAAAAAACGGTTTTTGAAAAATTGGTTGAAACCGCTAAATGTAAGTCTGGTATGAACAGGGTCTTTGATCAGCTTTGAATCTGAATATCATAACTGGCATACCACCAGTGCTGTTGGTATCTCTGATGTGCTGTGAGGTGGGTCTGACACTGACTGCATTAACACCCTACATTTTTGAGAAGAGCATAATTTAGCAAAGAATGACTGTGTGAAGGAAGAACTTTTTGCCATGAAACAGACAGCACTAAATAAACTGTCATCAAGACATGTCTTGATACTACTTATGACAGTACAGCAATTCAACCATGCATTGTTCCATTGTGTAATCCTAACACACTACGTGTCATCCTAACTTTCGCAGACACCGAGACAATCATGGACAATGAATCTACACCGAGCAGAGACACAGGCATGGCCCAGTCTCCAGTCTTAAACCAGGAGTACAGTGATGTCCCTCCTTCTGCTGTGACCAGCTTTCTCACCACTCCTCATTACAACACCATACGGTCCAGTACCCAGGTCCAGAGTGCCCCGCCCACCCTTCTCAGCTCGCCATGGAGCAGGACCATCAATCGAACTCCGCATATGGTAAGCTATACTGTTAGAACTGGGATCATGGTGAAATACGAGATACCAGTTACTGCAAGATGTTTAAATTTCTTTTTCGTTTGTTGTGTACTTAACTGATGTAAGTACCTTGGAGTCAGTGTGCGGAAGTTTTGTTTTCTCTGGTTATGGGAATACAGTTGACTAATGACAGGATGTGAACGAAAAATGGTTTAACAACTAAACTGACATTAGTGAAGGTCGAATTGGAGGTCAAATTGGTCCTCCCGCAGGCTGGTAGGAAATGAAGGGTATTGTGGAAGAACCAATCAGGAACCTGAGAATTGTATGTGTACCACTGTAGAATAAGCACATAAGCCACGTGACTGTTTGAAATGGACAATGTCATGTTAATGTTGCATGAATTGAATATTGAAGGTATGAACACTTTGAGTGATAGTAGATCTAGTTTTTATCCATGCAGTAGAGTGAAAAATCTATCTGTAGGTGTTTTCCATTCACTATGTATGGGGACACTGACAGGAAGTTAGGTCAAGGGTCTCAAAAAAGGTTATTATCTCTTCTTCTCATTTCCTGTCTTCCATTTCCTGCTACAGCAGTAATAATAGCATAAGTGTAATAAGCTATAGTATAATAGCATCTAGTTATAAAATGCATAGACAGGATCAGCTAGAAATTTACCATAATGAATAGAACAAGAAATTTACAACAACTCTAAAATATCTAATGCAGGTATGAATGAAACTTTAATGAAGTTTGTACGTGATGTAATTAGAGGAGTCTTGCCTTACATATATATAACATTTAGTGAGACCAGTTGATGATCATACTTTAAAAAGAAGTTCCTGTAATACATTTTCAGCATTGGACAAAGCAGAATCTCTTTCATATTACTAGTATAGACTTCATTTAAATCCAGGGTGAATTTTTAATTTCTCCACAGCTGCTTGAACTTTCATGAACAGAATAAGTCATTAAACAAGTTCTTTTATACTTTTTTACTCTATCTTACCATCTTGTTGCCCCACTTTGGGTGACCCATTGCAACCCCCAAAGCCCCATAAGTTTAGAACATATGTCTATACATGTTGTACATGTAATTCATATGGGTTTACCAAGTAAGATGAAGATGAAACATCAGATGTGCAATCGTTATGCAAGTCCTGAATTTCCTACCAGAGCCCCTGTCTCTATTGATGCATCAGAATCCAAGCCAGGTACAATCATGTGAAAGTGCCAGCATATTGATCTGACCTTTTGCAAATGCGAGGTCTTAATGCACGACCAAATCTCCTGCCTGGGAATATCACAGGTGCCGCATTACCATAATCCTTTATCCTAACCCACTGACTAGAATATCCACTGCTCACATACATGTACTAGTAAGTTGAACTGATCTGAAAGGATTCCTAGCAGAAACACCTGGTGTTATGGTTGCAAAAATTACATGCAACAGTATAGAAAAACTGTTGCATGTTATTAAATTGATGGAGTAATGCAGAGTAGAGATGACAGGAAACCATTTCCCTAGGCTCTACCAAATAAGAATATGTATGGTATGTGACACATATCAGCAGAGCTAATGCTTTTTAATATAACATTTTGCAATCAGTGCAATAAGACATCAATGAAATTTGTAAGATAAACAAAGAAAAGATATCCATGTCCATTAGTCCATGAACATGTGAAATTCTTTCTGATAGAGATCCTTTACTTGTTTCTAGCATTTAAGTTTCACATGTACATCATGTACAGATTACCTTACCTTAATGCTGTGAAGGTGACCTTGAAGGCATTGGCCTACTTTCTACATGGCATTTAAAAGTCTTAAGTCGTATCGCTTGCCCCAGGGTTGTCTGATCTAATTACTCAACACCCTGTTGGCCCCCATGGAGCGAATCCTAGCCAGGGATTCCTTGATTTCCACACAGATACAAAAGTAGGTCAATATTATCATGAATGAGTATATATGATATTCCTGTACTAGTATGCCAAAGGGACCAAAGTCGGTGTGAGCTGGTAACTCATTTATTGCTAACAGGGACATGGGGTAGAAACAGTGCATCATGACCTCTTCTGCACCTGTTCAATCTCATAATCAGATAGAATAATATGACTGTCTGTAGTACTTAGTCATGGGGTATCATTTGACAACATACCGGTATTGTAATGTAAACTGTCTGTCTCACATTTATGGTAATGCAGAGAGTAGTGTTGCCAACATTTCAGCACCAAGGCTGTGTCTGCCGTATACCATCAGTCCTCACTATGGATCTGGCAATATGCAATATCTGTTGATGACTTATTCAACAACCACTTTCCTATTTTCTATATCAAAGAATCTCTTACCAGTGATAAAACAAAATGTAACAAACATAGTCAACGCAATTTTAATAGTATTAACAAAAACAAGTTTCAAACCTTATTAAAGGACGAAACTTGGATGAACATATACGAATGTACCGATGCTAATTCAGCTTATAGTAAATTTAGCACAATAATTCAGTCGCATTTTAAGAAGTGTTTTCCTCTGATGACATGCAAATTGAACCGCAAATCAGACAATAGGAAACCGTGG
>NW_017803843.1:2266825-2301068 GCF_001625305.1 Branchiostoma belcheri | reverse complement strand
TTTCATTATGATATTAGTATAAACAGTTTGTCATATATACAACGTCCATGTAGATACTATCTGCATGGACGTTACTCTCTTTTAGACAGTTATATATGACATACAAATGTATGTTTGAATAGTCAGTTTTATGGAATGCGTTGGATTTCTAAAATTCATCGGATTTCTAAAAATTCCTCATTAATTATGCAAACCATCTCCTTTATCTACCATTACAAAATCATGACCATAGCATTATCAGAATACAATATATAGATACTGGAAGTTCTGCAGCTATACCATAGAAAGCCACAAGAATGTCCAAAATCAAACTTGTCCTTTGTTTATCAACAACTACCCATATAACAAATCTGGGTACCCATCCACAACATCTCATGTTATAATGTCCACAGACACACAAATGGCTCTGAAAACATAACCTTTTCAGCAAAGGTAGTAAACATGCAAATTTATGGTGTTACACATTCTGCAGTTGTGTTGATAAAGATCTTGCTTGTTCAGGAGGGTAATCCTGAGGAAAATGGGGTGATGAGGGTTCATCAGGCGAAGCAGCTCCGTGGTGTGGATCTCAAGGCTCGGTTATATGACCATCCACAAAACGCACAGGTTTACCAGACTATCCAGAACAAGGTTGCAAGGCCACAAAAACTGAACGGAGCACAGGTAACATGAACTTTTCAGAAATCCAAGTTTCTCTTATATAGAGATTTTGCTGTTACTTCTTTCAACCATAGAAAATTCCTTAGCATGATACAATAATCACGTTTCAAGAAACAGACTACATAGTGTAAAAAAGTTGTTATTGTCGTGTAGTGTTATAGCAATTTTCTTTATATTATTGCTTTGACTTTTACTTGGATCCACAATTAGTTAATGATACACTTCTGCAGGTATTCTTTCTGTGGCTTTTACATTAATGGATCTCTTACAAATTTAGAAGAAGAAGAAAATGATTCTGTAATATTGTGTGTCCAGCCTCCTCTGGCTCCCCGGCCCCCTGCAGGGAAGGCCCCCGGTCCGTCTGTCCAGCCTGCCTTCCGCACCATGATGTACCGACGAGACCACGAGCAGAGGAAGAAACAACAGCAGCTCAAACAGAAAACTGCTGCGGTGGTACAGGATGGAGGGACACAGCTGGCAACAGATGGGAGCAATGGGTGAGGATATAGAATACCTTATCCTAAGTAGATTACATTTGAATTAATATCCTTTCATACTATTACTGGAAAACCTTATGCTTTTCAATAATGAATAGATGCTAGCATAACGTTAAATGAAAGATGCCTTAAAAAAGTAGCAATTCTATCAGGCCTTTGTTAGGGAGACTGGGTGTGAATTGAATTTCTGAGTGATTAAGGTATCAGCATTGCACACTCAAAAATTTATAGCTTCTGTTATATAAGGAAAAGGTTATAGAATTTGGCATCATTCTAGCATATCCTTTTTGAAAAAGCCCCTTCAAGAATATTCTGAAGTCTTCAGAATAAATCAGAAGCTGCAAATGCAAATCAGTTTGACATATACCATCAGTCAGGCTTGAATGGTTGCTTGAGTAATGCTGGTAAGTCTGTTTCATCCGTCCCACGCTCAGACGTCTATAGGTCAGGGATTAGAGGCATTAGGAGTCATCATTCTCAAGTGTCATTCTAGATCACTGCAGTATTGATAAATGCCATACTGAATATGTTTCACTGTTTATTGAATGTTTGTCAATGTTTGCTTTAATTCATGAGTCTGGAGGAAATACAGCTGAGACACAGAAAAACAGTGGCTATTAAACATATGTACACTAATATATAAATTAAGCATTTCAGAAATTAAAATTCAAAAATCAAAATTGATTCCGAAATGTTGGAAACCTTGATGAACTGGAAAGGCAACATTTCCAAGTATAGTGGAGGGAAATATAAAAATTTTGATTTATGACACTAACAAATCTCCTGTCATACAGTATTTGCAGATTATTAATGGTCTCCTATATATGAATTACTGTAATGGTGACAAATACCTCACATGACAAGGGCCAGTTGGTAACAGATTTATATCAATATTGTACATAGTCTTGCAGTTCTTGAAAGGTTGTATACCTTTGTATGACTATGAAAGTGTAAAAAGTGAGATAGGGATTGCATGCTTTATGTATAGGGTCCGGTAAAATTTAAATAAAAGATCAAATTTGAAATAATATTTTTAGTTTGATTCAAGCACAATGACACAACAAGCAGCAAGTTTTTATGTAATCTTAAACAATGATCATTGTTTAACTACTAGAAGAATTTTAAATAGCAACAGGTTATATTTTCTTAGGAGGTCCAGATTTTCAGTGAATTTTGAAGGCTACTGATTGATTCACAAATCATATTGATATAGATGGCTGACAGTGTGCATCTTCAGCATCCTTCAGAGTTTCAGTTGTACTTTTTAACACCTGTTCCCAGTCATCCCAGTGACGAAACTCTACAGCAAGATGAACCACAAGCTACAGATGCAGTAGAGAACTCTGAAGTCCAAGACAAGGAGGCACAAGCTTCTTTACAAGGGGATGGCTTTGAAAAAGAAGCTGATCTGCCAAATCCTGAACTAGTTGGACAGGAAGGGGAAAACAACATTGATGTTGCCATGGTAACTGATGAAGAGAAAGCAGCCTCTGAGGCCGGGTCCGTTAGAAGGAAGTCGGCAAAGAGGGATCCCAAGAAAGTGCTGACATACAAGCTGACCAATGTATACGACACTACAGGTAATGGAATTGAAGTTATCAAATCATACCCTGATATTCTAATCTACAAGTACATGATATTGCATTGCATGAGGGGGAACGGCAGTCCGCTACTCTTCTTGCAGCTGATAGCTAAATAAGAAAATCTTTTTGTACAATTGATGGGGCTGAAGAGAAAATAGCTTTAGCAACTGCAAGGTATTCTCTCAGGTATCCTCAATATGAGAGTTACTGCCATCTGGTGTGGCCATGAGACTGAAGGATTTTGATACTAACTGCAAGAACTTATTGGGTATTACCATGTTCTGGTTCTAGATTCTTTCTTTGTATAGTTAGAAGAACATCTTTATGACTCACAAATATTTCCAGTCCTCCCTTTAGTAATTATCTATTCTCCTGAATTTCCACCAATAATGAAGTCAATGAAGATTGCCTTTCATAAAAGGATGATAAATTACTATGCAACAAATCTCCCCACAATACTCTAATAATGATATCACTATTAATGCACATGCTGTCATCATGATGACACATTGATTTGTAGAATTCCACTCTAATCTCTGTCTTTACCTTTTGAATTTTCTGAGTTTCTCATGACTTTTCCTGCTTTCACCTGGATGGTATAAAGGGTGGTAAAAGGTAAGACTCACAGAAATATTCCTTCCAAATGTCTTCTACCAGATAATGTCATGTTCTTGGATTCAGATTTGCATGTAGGGATGATGCAGCCTGCTGTGGAATGGCACATGCTGCCATATATTTTAGCAGCTGAAATCTTAATGAAATAATAAATGCATATAGCATTTGTCTTGAAAAGTAGTGGGAGTCCGATGTTGTTATTTGTGCTCAGGAAAACAACTTATGTTACAATGTTATAAGATTACAAATACCACTTTGAATTCTTAAATTGACAAATGGAAGCATTCAGAAGAATATGAGAGCTAACACGTGGAAGATATTCTTAGCTATGAGAAGCATGTGTTACAAACTCATGTGCATAGTTTACATGGAAATGTAGCAGAAAAGACCTGTCTCATCGTTGACATTGTAAGACTTAATTGAATTGTCTGTCACAGATTATGTACCACATTAATAACCCTTCAAGTACAGTTGCTAAGCCTTCTATCGTCAAATCTTTGTGTAACCCCCATAATCATCTTCTCAGTGCCAGCTGATGATGATGCAGCCAATCAGATTATCAAGATGAGGCAGTCTCTGGGCTGGAGGACAGAGTTGCCGCTACATGGACCTGGTGTTCGTGAGGCTATGAAGACAATAGATGATGTGGATCCAATGCAGGTCAGCTGTGCTTGGCTGGGAAGCCACAAAACTTGGAATTAAACAATTTCTGTGTGGTTTGCCCAAATCAATTTTTTTTAACAAGACAAGTAGGATGTTTCCTAAGAAACCCAAAGCTTTATTTGGTACATTTGTTTGCCTTTCATAGGGTGGTGTTTGTGATTGTGACTGCATATTAAAAATACTAGTACATGTACATGTAAGAGGAAGGCTCGAGCAGAAAGGAAAGGGCCAAAACTGACTTGACAATACAGTCCATGCATATGTCTGTATGTTCATCCCCCTTTATTTCCACTTCAGCAAAGTGCAGCATTAGAACAAGATTCAATGGTGAGGCATTTTGGGTACCACAGCAGGAAACCCTTTCATTCTAATCAGTAGATGCACAAGATGGATTTGCATGAACTCCAAAGTGTCACACTGTAAAACTGTGTTTTATCAGGAGATAGTAGTATGGATGTATCTCTATGCTGAAGAATGATTTTAAATGTTAATGTAAGTCCAAATTTAATACAGCACTATAGTGTATAGTATGAGTATTATGTAATATTGTGTGCTAGTGGGCTAAGGGTTTCTCTCAGTATGCTGCACTATATGAAGCACCTGCATGTTATTGAGCACTTAAGTTATCATTCATACTTGGTTTGACAAGAAGAAATGGTAGCGTTTCAACATTTATTGGCTAAAGCAGTTGAGTTATTCTGACTTAAAAAAAATATTTTACTGTTTGTGATTCTGGTGACACAAATGGCTAAAACTGTTGCTGTCGTTTCTTCTAGGAAATAACTTCAGAGAGGCAGGAGGATGACGGGAGCTACCTGTATGCCCTACTCCGAGAGCGTCATGATACACGTTCCCGTCACAATCCTTATAACCTTCAGGTGGTCTCAGCCAACACAGCACGAGCAAACTCATCATTCCACACAGTCTCGGCTTCCTATGTTACTCTGGTATGTCATTAAGTACTGCATGCCATTGTCTAAAGGAGATTGTGTTTTGTACCAAACTCATCTGCCACAAGAGAATTTAATGGCATTAGCTTACATGTTATGTTGCGGTACTATATACATTGGTTGCTCTGGCTGCCTCCTGGCCATGGGAAGTTTAAGTAGTCACTCTTGTCTGTTACATAAATTTGTACAATGTAGGTTGAGCAGAGACCCAAGGGTGGTGAGGACTTGACCATGACCCCTGTTATGACCTGGATGTATGAGAGAAGACTCTTCAACATGATCTACAAACTGCCTGTCTTTGAGAAATTCAGGTATTGTCTCAAAGTAATTAAAGTTAGAGGAATGGTGTGTATCTTTGCATTTTCATGTATTTTGACATTTAATTGAGGTGTTAGTTATCAAAGAAAAAGTATTGTTATCAGCATATATACAGCCTATGTAAATGGATCTTGATATACAGCTTACATATATGGATCTTGCTCCTTTGATAACAATTTCCACAGAATATGGAAAGCTTTCACTGTGTGGAAGGGATGTATACGTGGCAACAAGAACACAGGCAACAGGACTGTTCTGCAGAACACATTGTTCTGCGCCAACGACCTGCTGCAGCGCTGCCTTCTGCACATCAGGGACCTGTGTGAGGCAGCATCCAGCAGTCGCACAGGTAGTCAGCTGGGAAACTTCTTCTCTGTTGGTCTTCTGTGGTGTTCAAAAATGGAACATTTATGACTTCAAAGCACTGTTGGCAAACTATTTGCTTGAAAAGGAAGACTGTAACTAAAGTTACTTTGTTTCAGAAATTTTGTACATGTAGTTATGGAAATCACAATTTGGCTTAGTATCTTAAGTTACCAGCTAGGTCTTTGTAAAAAGAATTATAGCAAGTTAGAATTATGTGCAACAGTTGTGACACATAAAGCCTTGTGATGGGGATGTGTTCTTGTTGTGTACCAGGGTTAGGAGAGAGTGGGAGTGCCATACTCCTGGTCCACCTGGACAGAACACAGACCCTGACCCTGCAGGACTTCTGTAAGGTCCAGCAGGACCAGTGTAACCTGTCCCTACAGCAGCTCAACACTCTCAGGAGAAAGGTGGTCCAGCTGGTCTGGGATGCCTGCGCAGTGAGTTAATTCTGTACTGTCAAACATACATCCTTCTGAGATCCAACTGTATCTATTAGATAGAACTGCTGACTTCAACCTGACTTAAAGGATTAAATTAATGAACTCCCTATTGTACAATGTATATACTATAGGATATAAACTTACACCTATGTTCCAGTGATAGACTTTAACAAAGATTTTGCTGTTTCATACTAGGTAACCATTGTGTGGCCACTTTGCAATGTTAGATTTTATCTAGTCAATTTTGTCCTAGAAATAAAGTTGCTGTAGCAGTCATTTCTAGTTAGAATCAACATTTACATGTACAACATGATCACAGCCTTCTCTCTGTTGCCATCATCTAATTCTGCTTTTGGTCCTTTGTAACAGAAAGTGGCAGAAAATGAAGGTATCACATACACCAAGGACATGAAGGCAAACAAACCTGTGATGGAAAAGTCAAAAGCTTCGGGGAAGAAAAGTAAGTAATATGTATCCCAACATCTTTTTATTCAAATGTTACTTAGTAAATACATAATGATATATCATGTGTTCTACAGTGAATTTCCTGGAAACTGATTTTGGGACTCTTACACAGCCAATACATATAATACTATGTACTAGTACATGTACATTGTACATATAGGGTTCCATGTGTTAAATTCATGATTGTTCCCTAACAGAAGATGGCCCAACGTACACCCAGATAGCTGAGTGGCGACAGATCCTCCTGCGTCTGTCATGCTTCATCAAACTTGCAGATAACCTGATTGTGGAGCTGCTGCGGCGCCTGGTGATCACAGCTACACGGCACCTGGTGGCTCATGTGTCTGCATCTGCCACTGTTCCTGTGGAGTATGAGTCAGAGTCGGACTCAGAACAGTCTGAGAGTGAGGATGAAGACAGACCGGTTCGAAAGAGAATGACCCTTACTGGTGAGATTTTTAATCTGATTACAGTGAGCTAAACGATCAATGCATCTTCTTAAGTTTTTTTATTGTTCTGCCTATGTTCATGACAATTTGATGCAAAGATACTACAGGATTTGTTTACAGAGAAATGTGCAGTACCAGATTAGAGAAGTATGTAATTGTGTCCTCTTCTTTCAGAATACCGCAGGGGGAGAAGGTGGAGTGATGCCTCTGACACAAACAATCCTCATTCAAAGAAGCAGGCCTCTGCAAAAAAGGCATTTGTGATCCCAAAGTTTGACTTTGACAAAGAAGTAGAGGTCAAGGAGGAAGAGCCAGTTGACATTGATCAGGTAGGAGTTTTCTTGTCGGTTCATAAATATGATTTCATGAGGATATGTGAACCTAATTCCCGTGTAGTTTATGCCATGTAATCCTGAAGCAGTATCAACTGATTATCTATTGTTCCTTCCCAGGTTTTGAAAGAAGTTAAAGAGCAGGGAGAAGTAGAGATCACTCCAGAAGCCATGTTCAAGGTCAGCCTGGTGCTGAATGTTCCCACCCTGCCATCCCGCAGTACTGTGAAAACAGTGGACAGCCGTCCTGTTACGCAAGAGGTGGGTTCTGTAAGGGGTTTATTAGGTATCATGTTTTGAATCTTTATACTATCAAGACTTCTTTTTGCATCATCAGTAGTTGTTGGACTTCTTTTAATTGGTTAGAACTTTGGGTGGTGGTTACTGGAATGATGAACATTATTAACTATCTTCATCATCAACAATGTTTCTTATATACAGGTCCGCTCAAACGTCCCATCTTCACTGGCTAGACTAGAAGGTCTGGTGGCCACACCCAGCACAAGGGAGAGGAAAACGGTCACCTTCATAGAGGGGGGCATGTCAGAACTACAGGAGGAGGAGGAGACAGGTATGGTGCTGCTTACTGTATATTTAGACATGTCTCTGCGCTGTCCCTGGTGCTGAAATGTGTGATGGTGTGCGACTACTCAGTTTCATTTGATATCTTCTTGCAAATAAGATATGCCATTTCTACAGTTTTCAATACCTAAGCTGCACACAGAGGAATTCTGTATATTGCCTGGTTTTATTCCATGAATTTCAACATGCCACTATGTGCAATTTCAGAGGAAGATGACTCTGATGTGTCTGAATCAGAGGATGAGGCACCTGTATCCAAGCCAGTGGATGATAAGGCAAACAGGTTCCAAGCAAGGTTGGTCTTGACAATACACTCAAAAACTAGATAAAGGAACATTTTATACTGTTTTACTATAGTTTTTAGCTTTAAACCATATACCCTTCTGCCTCTTAAGGCAAAACTACTGTACATGTACTTAATGAAACAACATATGGTGATATATGTAATAATAATATACATGTACGTATAACATTCTACTCCCCCTGCAGCATGGACAAGATTAGCTCCTACACTGGATCTGCAGGTGGGGTGAACATCACACTGTCTCCATCACAGGAGGAGTTCAGAGACAGCCTCCGGGGAGTCATCTCCACATTTGAAAACACTGTCGGTAAGAACACAATTGTGCTTTTTTTAGTTGGAACACAAAAGATGGTTGACTGCAAAGCACAGTAAGTATTGAAAGTTAAAAGCTTACGACACACTTTCTACACTGTATATGTCAGCTACCGTACTTATTTGTAACTGCAGGACAAGTAAAGGCCTTACTCCGAGATCCGCGTCTGTCTGTCTTCTACTCCCCGCCGACCTATGACCTGAAGTTGTCCGTAGACGAGGAGAAGGAGGAGGAGGAGCGGGAGCTTCAGCGACCTTGGCCTGACATTGAACTCCTGTTTGGTGAGGACCCCGACTACCAGGACATGATCACCACCAACATGGACCACCTGGAAAACGCACTTGGAGAAGTCTTAAGTTATGCAGAGGTACATTGTGACCTTGATCTTGTCCTTCAGAAACATTTTTTGTTCAGTAGAACAGCTCATTGTTGCGCATTTCTAACCAAAACAAAAGCCAATTCTACTCTATATTTCCCTTTACTTGTTCTTTTAAGAAGCCCTTTTCAATCCCCATCTTACATTTAAGGATGCTTGCATGGCTTCCATTTTTTTTCTGTCAGATATAGGAGTGTAGTGTAATGAAATGAATAAATGATCTGTTTCTACCCTGTCCTTAAGGATTATACCAAGTTCACCGTTATGGTGGACAAAGCCCGGCGAGTGGACGTGGACGCCTCCATGACCCAACGGGAGTGGACCACAGAGGAGTTCCACCATGTTCTGTCCCAGCATACCGAGCAGGTACGTCATCTCTGTGCAGTAGTCTATCATACAGAACTCCAGGAATGTAGACTCAATCCCAAGTAGACTAATGATATGTCTGTCTAAAGGTTAAGGTCTTTGGTAGAAGGCTTTCAGTCTACACTTAGATGATAGCTAAAAAATGCCTAGAGCACATTATGTCACTCCTTGCCAACCGAAAGCACATCTGATTCAGTAGAAAGAGTGTTTAATCCAAAGACGGTATTTCCCAGGTGCGGTCCATGATGAAGATGAGGACTCATCAGAGGATTGGTATGATGGAGGTTTTCAGCAATGGCTTCCAGGGGTCCTGTCTGCCCTTCCCAAAAGAGGTGCTAGCTGCCATCAACAGGAAACTGCCAGTCATTGCCAACAAGAAAAATGAGGAGCTGATGAGGATTATTAAGGTTGGATATTCCCTGTTTTTGACATAAGATTCTTTAAGTAGAACTGTTCAATTAGGCTTTTAGCATTGTATTTTAAATGTGTGAGTTGGCTTTTGAAGATATATTTCTGACTTGCATATCAGTCAACTTCAATGTCTATCAAATGATCAATCCCATTCCACAATCGGTTTTACTTCAACAGGGAGCCTCCAAGAAACTTGACAACATGCCAGAGTCTGTGGAGGAGTTTGTGGAACACCTGACCTTCCTGGGCCGCATGGTCTCTGAGCTGCCCATCCTGGAGAGAGAGTTCACTGTCGTCACCAGGCTCTTCGTCATTGCTAAGAACTTTGAGGTGCCGGTACCTCCTGAGGAGTTGGCCCTGTATCAGACTCTTGCTCCTAGCTTCCAACATCTTAAGGTAGGGAATCCAGGACTGTAATGACTTGGAACACTTGTTATGTTTTCTTGATGTAATGTTTTGGCATTGTGTTATCATCCAAATTTAATATAAATACATATTTAATAGATGGGTGTTTGATAATTGATACAAAGCAGCAAATAATACTGATAATGCTGATCTTCCAAACAACAGTCCACCATCCTGTACTGTGAAGCCAAGAAAGATGACAACATCCGGAAGTTTAGCACCGACCTGGACAAGCACATCAACAACCTCCGATTTGAGCTGGTAGAGATCAAGAGCAAGGTCAGTGAGAATCTAGAAGAATATAAAACTCACCCCATCAAATTTCATTGTATTTTAGAATTTGTAAACCCAATACCTGTTGAATATATGTTAGTAAGGTTGCAAGTTCAGAGATACTTTTGATTCCCCTACCAAACTTACATCATTAAAAAAAGTTTGAAATCTTGTTAACAACAGTCTAGTGAAATTTGTACACATCAATGCAGTTAGCCAATGAATAAGGAATAATCCTACCACACTGCCCCACCCCAGGTGAGAGATCCCAACCTCCTGAACCCCGACACCCTGACTGTGGTTGCCACGGAGACCCTGAAGACCCTGATGGAGGAGGTGGAGTATCTGTCCAGCAAGGCTCGCAGCTATGCCAACTATCAGGACCGCTTCGGCAGCTCCATATCTGCACCCTCCAAGATGAGATCCTTTGCTGAGTAGGTTTTCAAACACTTCATGTGGGGTACTGGCACTGGGTGGTGGTCCAAAAATGCATTGTATTGTAATTTACCTATTATGATCTGTTTGATTTTTTACCTTTGTCAGAAGTATGTGTTGTCATCGATGATGATTCATGGACTGAATACCATGTTGACTGATGCGGTGTGTGTAGATTGATATTTCAAGGGTATTGAGCTATTTCAACATTTGTGTACTGAACAGTATCAAACTTGAGTGGTCACAGTTGTAGATGATACCAATGATATTTTACAAACCGTAAAGGTATTGTTTTCAGTCATTGTTTCAAGAATATCACCATCTCATTTAACGTTACCTTGATTGCTCCCCCAGAGAGGCGATGATGCTGGCGTCCAGTGACAGTGGTGCCAGTGCCCAGATTGTGCAGGCCGACCTGTCGGAGGTGGAGCGGGATGTGACCTTGAGGCCAGCTGCTGTGGGAGTCCCTGGATGAGTGGGCTAAGCTGGAGGAGGGCTGGAGGGCCACGGCGTTCGAGCAGCTCAATGTGGACGCCGTGCAGAAGAATGTCAACAGGTTCAGCCAGACGGTCTTCATGTTGGAGAAAGGTCGGCAAACGTTCTGTGTACTTTGATTGCTTTAACTTTCAAAGGACATTGAGAATTGTTGTTTTTAATGGCCAACATCTCTTCAACACTACCCGGTATGTGTCCTTGCAGGTCTCCCCCATAACGAGATTGTGCCAAAGCTGAAACAGTCGGTGCTGGACTTTAAGCAGGGCATGCCTGTGATCACCAGCCTGAGGAACCCTTACCTGCGCTCACGTCACTGGGAGGCCATACAGGAGCTGATAGGGAGGAGCATCGTCAGGGACAAGAAGTTCACCCTGGGCAACCTGCTGGAGCTGAAGGTACTGACGATTGTGCAGGCTTCGTAGTGTTTTCTAAGAGTCCATTTCGGAAGGTTCTCATTGGATAATTGACATTTAGCAGGCTATGATGTTTTACTAAGTCTATTGTACTAGTCACCTGATATGTAGGGCAAGATTTTCAACTATCAGCAGGAACAATGACTGCTAATTATTGTGATCTTTTTAGGTTTTTCATGTTCTGGCTGATCTCAGACATTTAGCAGATTATCCTAAACGGTATCTTGCTACTGAGTATAGCACATAAGGCTCAGTTCTGTATTGGCATGTCTTCATTTGTTTGACATGCTCTTTAATGTCTGACAAGCAAATTTTTTCCCCTCTCAGATCTTCCAGCACAAGGAGAGAATTGGTGACATCTCCACACAGGCCAGTAACGAGGCCACTCTGGAGGCCATGCTGCAGAAGGTCATTGAACTCTGGCACCACACTGACTTCCGCCTGGTGCCACACAACGTCAGGCCCGACATCATGATCATCGCCGGCATTGATGACATCATGGCCCAGCTGGAGGAGAGCCAGGTTACCATAGGAACCATCCGTGGGTCGCGGTACGTCACCGCCATCAAGACCCAGGTGGAGGACTGGGACCGCAGGCTGGGCCTGTTTGCTCGCACGCTGGACGAGTGGATGACATGTCAACGGCAGTGGCTGTACCTGGAGCAGATCTTCACCACTCCAGACATCCAGAGACAGCTGCCCACAGAGGCTAAACTATTCTCACAGGTAAGAAGAGAGAGTTGTCTTGTTTTATTGGCAGTGAACAACAAGTATTTGTAAAGGTTTCATTTTAAACAAATGATACAGGTTTTACCTCAATCAGAGCTAAGTAGCCCTCTCAAGAAAATGGCTTCCAGTTTGAGAATGAAAATTCTAACTGAGGCCTTTCTGCTCCTTAGGTGGACAAGTCCTGGAAAGACTTGATGCGTCGTACAGAAGACCGTCCCAACGCCCTGCGGTCTGCCACTGCACCAGGTGTGCTGGAGATCCTGCAGTCCAGTAACTCCCACTTGGAGAAGATCCAGAAGTGTCTGGAGGACTACCTGGAGACCAAGCGTCTGGTCTTCCCCAGGTTCTACTTCTTAAGTAACGATGAGCTGCTGGACATCCTCGCACAGAGCAAAAATCCTGATGCCGTTCAGCCCCACCTCAGGAAGTGCTTTGGGAACATTGTTGCCCTGGACATCCGTAAGCTGACCCACCAGCCTGCCTACATCAACAGCATGACATCGGCAGAGGGGGAGACCATCCCCATGCCCAAGAACGTCAGAGCAAGGGGCCCTGTGGAGCAGTGGCTGGGCAGTGTGGAGACCAGCATGTACGACACTGTCAAGAAGCACCTGAAGTCAGGGATGGTGGACTGGAACCCTGGTGGCCTGACCACCTGGGTGCTGCACCATCCCGGGCAGGTGGTACTTACAGTGGCACAGATCATGTTCAACAGGGATGTGGTGAAGGCCTTCCGGGCCGTGTCTGTACCAAATGCCGTCACCCAGGTCAGGGACAACATGGTGGACACCCTGACCAGGCTGGCCAGGCTTGTCTCCACACCCATGCACTTCTACCAGCGCATGACACTGGAGGCCCTGCTCATTATCGATGTGCACAACAGGGACATCCTGAAGGAGATGATTGACAACAAGGTCTACAAGTCAGATGACTTCGGCTGGACCAAGCAGTTGAGATATGAGTGGAACGAGCACACAAACTCCTGCAATGTCCTGCAGTGTAACGCTACCTTCCAGTATGGGTATGAGTACCTGGGCTGCTCTCCCAGACTTGTCATCACCCCACTAACAGACAGGTAGGCAGAACAGTAGTCATTATAGTAGGAGGGAACTATAGGAGCATAGTTATAAGTAATCAATTTGTAATGTCCTTAAGACATAACATGTACATTTAAAAAGAAACCACTGTCTTACTTGTTATGTCTACCTGAGCTAACCATATTAACCTTTTCTTGCCCTCACAGGTGCTACCTGACTTTAACAAGTGCTCAGAACCTGCACCTGGGTGGATCCCCCGCAGGGCCAGCCGGCACAGGCAAGACAGAAACTGTCAAGGACCTGGCCAGGGTCATGGGCAAGCAGTGTGTGGTTTTCAACTGCTCCGAGGCCATTGACTACAAGATGATGGGCAGGTTAGGTCCTTTTTATACTATTTGCTGCAGTGGTAGATATTTTTTTATTTCTGGTTGAAATTTCTTTAAACTGTGAACAGTGAAGGCCTTTTGTGTAAAGAAACATACTACATTACTGGCATATTTTTAATGATGAAACTTTGTATACCTCTGAATACAGTTACTGTAACTTGAAAGGAAAAACTTCAGATTGGCTCAACATGATGATTTGTTCCTTCTACAGACTCTTCTCAGGCATGGCTCAGTCAGGGTCCTGGTGCTGTTTTGATGAGTTCAACAGGATTGATGTGGAGGTTCTGTCAGTCATTGCCCAGCAAATCCACACCATCAAAACTGCTAAGGATGGAGGAGCACTCAGGTAGTGTGAATTATGAACTGAGGTTGCAAAAAAATCTGAGAGCTCTCCAGGTCTAACATTTTGTATTTTACATGTAATTTTAAATTTCACCTCTTCCTGCAGGTTTCTGTTTGAGGGGAGAGACATTCGGCTGAACATGAGCTGTGGGTTCTTCATCACTATGAACCCTGGGTACAAGGGTCGTGTGGAGCTGCCAGACAACCTCAAGTCTCTGTTCCGCCAGGTGGCCATGATGGTTCCAGACTATGCACTTATTGCTGAAATCATGCTCTTCTCAGAAGGTCAGCTGAAGGACTTCTCTCCATGATCTTTGCACTGTTGTTTTTTCCAAGATTTTTCATGGTGTTGATAATCAGTCAGACTTGAAATTGGGATTTTAATATTGTGTTAAAAATCCAAGGAAAGACCTATGTTCAAGAATTATTGTCTCATTGCATTACATGTAATTGAATGAGGTGACAAAAATAGTCTGTTTATCTAGAATGGCACCTGGGACAAATGTAATTATTATAGTGTGTATGAATCTACAAGGTATTTGGTCAATCTAAGATCTACAAGCATTCACATTTCTTTTACAACATGTATTTTCTTCCCCAGGCTTCACAGCTGCCAAGTCCCTGTCCACCAAGATTGTGAACCTGTACCAGCTGGCCAGTAAGCAGCTGTCCCAGCAGGACCACTACGACTTCGGCATGCGTGCCATCAAGTCTGTGCTAGTCATGGCAGGGCAGAGGAAGAGCAGCATGCAGGAGGCACATCCAAATCAGGCAAGGAAATCAACCCCATTTTAACATCCTTTTTGCTTATGCTATATTGGTATCCATTAAACTGCTTGTAGGCTTGAAAGACAAAGTTTTAACATGGAATAAACTCCTTTTGAAGTTGGTATGATGCTAAGAAAATTGTTGATTATTGTACTGGGTAGTGAAGGCTTATCTATTTCTAAGAATTGTTGCGGGAATGTTTTATGATATGGTTTATTTGGTACTTTCACCAAAAGACATCTGCCATAAGCAAAGCTAATGGCATAAATGATCTGATCTACAGGTACTAAATGAGCAGAAGGAAGCCCACATCTTGATCCAGGCCTTGCGAGACGCCAACCTGCCCAAGTTCCTGGCTGAAGACGTGCCGCTGTTTGAGTCCATCCTGGCTGATCTGTTCCCTGGGATTGTTTTTCCTGAGCCAGAGAGTGGAGTCCTTGAGGTCAGTATTTGTAGATCCATGTCTAGCTGTTTTTAACAGGGAACTGGGGTTTAACAGCACATCTTTAGAACTACAACAAAATCTATGAGACTGAAAGTGAAATAAACAACAACAACAGCAGTTGATGTACTTCAAACTTTGGTCTTAAAGCTGGATAGTTAGATGTTAGAACTAAATATGCCACCTCGGTTTTCTGACTGTAGTCAAATCAGTCTTCAGGATATAACAAAGAGACCCTTCCCTTGCAGAAAGCCATCAATGTGTCTATCCGTGACCTGGGACTGCAGCCGTGGCCGCTGCAGCTGGAGAAGGTGGTGCAGCTGTACCGGCAGATCATGGTGCGCCACGGCGTCATGCTGGTGGGACCGACCGGAGGGGGGAAGACCACCTGTCGCAACATCCTGCAGCGGGCCCTGGTGCTGATGCCGTCCATGCAGGAGGAGGGGACAGTCGGCATGCACCTCATGGGGACTGGCGGGAAGAAGGGGAAGGTGAGACTTGCTTTGTGAGCTTTTGAATCATTGTGCTGCATTTTTTTAAACCAAGAAGAAAAGAAAAAGAAAATCCTCACGTCTCCACCTTTTTAGACTTTCTTGTAGCCTGTTGATCTTATCAATGTAAGATTTACAGCACATCCATTAAATATGTAGAGGAAGAGCTTATAAGATAGAAAAAATATTGAAATACAAAATTTAATGTAATGTACAAACACTTCATACATGAAAAGTTTTATATTCTGAATTCTTCATGAGCTAGCTCCTCGTTAGCTGACATTGTTGCTGCTATTGTATATCTGAAGGTAGAGACCTTCACCCTGAACCCAAAGTGTGTGAAGCTGGGGGAGTTGTACGGTGCCACAGACCCTAACACCCTGGAGTGGACGGATGGGCTGATGGCCTCGGCTGTGCGCAGGTTTGCTCGTGAGCTCACTGCCGGACCAGAGACACAGACAGATGAGTGGGACCAGCGGCCTCCAACAACAACAAGCATGGGATCAGGATACACAAGAACAGGTGACATGTTTTACAAACTTATCTGTTGTCTGAAGAAAAACCATCACATCCAGTAAAGCATACTTCAAATGTAGTAAAGGTTTAGGCCATAGACTTGTGGAAACATTTTTAACAACTAAAAGATTTTTTTAAGTCAAATTCTCCTTGTATGTTGTAAGAATAACTTTCTGTTTCCTCCATCAAGGCACTGCGACCCCTGCTACACCCGAGGCAGACATGGAGCCAGATGTTGAGGAAGTAAAGGCACCAGAAGGGGAGATGTCTACTCACAAGGAGGAGGTCCCCACAGACTGGAGGTGGCTGGTGCTGGATGGGCCTGTGGATACACTGTGGGTGGAGAACCTCAACACAGGTCAGTCAGTTTAGGCAAACCTCAACACAACAGACCATTAACTCTGACTGTAACAGAAAACTGCAGGGCATATCCATCACCAGCTTAGTCATTGCTTGTTTCCCTGCATATTATTTTTGGTATTTATAATGTTAGCCATCTAGTTCCTGTCATCTCAGTGCTGTTGATATCTTCCAGTGTTGGATGACACCAAGACCCTGTGCCTGGCTAACGGTGAGCGGATCTCCCTGCCTTCCGGCATTCGTCTGACCTTTGAGGTGGACAACCTGTCCCAGGCTAGTCCTGCCACCATCAGCAGATGTGCCATGGTCTACATGGTGGGTTTTAAAACATCCATGTAACAATGATTACTCCAGATTTTTAAAGTGATTTTCCACATGTTTGGATCCTTACTTTTCAGATTGTTAATGAATATAATTTCCTGATATATTTGATTTGTTAACAGCTCCAAAGAACTAAGTTTCTTTTAAGTATACTTGTGATCTTAGAGTTGATGAAATGACAGTACATGTATTTGTTCTTCTTGCCTCTAGGATCCAGTAGACCTCGGCTGGAGACCTTTTGTGAAGACATGGCTGACCAGGCTGCCCAGAGATGTAAATATATCAGTGCACTAGTCACTCAATGAAACATTTTTCTGTTGCTTGATGCTGATGATTTGCATGTTGGTTCAAATGATTCTGGCATTGCCAGAAAGATGCAGTACCTAAATGGTAAATGGTGCATCAGTTCAGCCCCTTGATTTTAGGTAGCAAATGTACATGCACAATGTGATGATTGATAAAGGAGGTCACCAGGAATGAATCCTAAAAGTTTGAGCCATAACATGACAGACACGATGTCCTTTTCCTTCCTAGATCCCCGAGACTGGCAGGACCCATCTGGAGAAGTTGTTTGAGCTGAGTATTGATGATGGTCTGGCCTTCACGACCAGGAGAAAGAAACACCAGCACCTGCCGGCCACCGACCTGGGCATGGTGTCCTCACTCTGCAAGATCCTGTCTGCACTGCTGGACTTCATGGGCAAAAATGGGGGGTTTGGAGCTCAAGGTAGGGTGTACATCTTTATCTGTATCCTACCTGTTGGCTCCAATAAAGATTGGCTATTCCTACACTGGACTAGAAATGATTGTAGGCAATTTTTAGCAAATGGAAAGATTTGAGCTTGACACTATTGGTGTATAAGGAAGTATTTGTATTTTTTTCTTGCTGCTAATATGCGTAATCCTTCGATGTAATGTTTACGGTAGTAATTGCCATAAAGCAGATGTATGACAAATTTTTCGCATGATTACGATGACACTGACACTGAAGAGCGGCCTGACAGTGCGAGCAGTCGTCACTCCAGCGCCTCCCGCAGCTCAGCCACATCCAGGGACAGCAGAAGGCACAAGAAGAAACGTCGAGAGGAGAGAAGGGCACAGCTATACCAGGATGCTTTGGGAAAGAAAGGCAGGAAGTAAGGAAATTTTCACCTTTGTTTTGTTTTGTTTTGTTTTGTTTTGTTTTGTTTTGTTTTGTTTTGTTTTGTTTTGTTTTGTTTTGTTTTGTTTTGTTTTGTTTTGTTTTGTTTTGTTTTGTTTTGTTTTGTTTTGTTTTGTTTTGTGACCAGAGTTGATACTCCACCCATGTGAAACATGGAAGTTATACTCATTTAGATGAATATTGCTTTCTTATAAAAATGTTTTCTTCTTGTAACAAATAAATCACTCTTCTATACTTTGTATAACAGGGATGATAAGAAGTGGTACATGGAGAAACACCCCCGTGACCTGGCTGCCCTGCTGGGGAAGATGTTTGTGTTTGCCTTCACCTGGTCCATCGGAGGGAACCTGGTGCGTGAGGACGACCATGACGAGGATGCCTTCACTGTCAGCACCAAGGAGAAGGAAGACTCTGCTGCTGCTGTGTCTTATGACTTCGACAACTTCATACACGACAAGTTTGAGATTGAACCCCCACTGGGTAATCATCGCATTCTCTGTGTTGTAGTCCTCAGTGATAACTTGGAAATCATTTTGTATTGGATTCAGAATTGTTGAGTGATAAAAGCAATTACAACTATATTATACCATAACCATTTTATGTACGAATTCCAGATGGATGCATTGATAAAAGTTGTGCAAACTGGTAACTGATGATATTGATCATAACCGTTTCATCGTGTACAGGTGTGAGATTACCCACTGGAAACAAGTCCATCTTCAGCTACTTTGTGGACATGCAGACTGGCAACTTTGTCCTGTGGGACAGCCTGGTGCCAACCACACAGTCTCTCATAGAGAGGGGCCTCACACATGTTACCTTAGGTATGTCTTACACTGACTAACAGGTTCTAATGGACTTCTTAACCTATTGCTCTGAGTTGGAGACACTTTAAGTCTAAAATTGACACAATTTATTCAGGCCAATCAAGCAGTCCAGATGGAGCATTTCCTTCTGTTGTCTTTCTTACCATCATTATGAGAAAGCATGGGAACAAATGGCTGGCTTTTATAGATGTTCCTATTAATCCTTACTTGAAGGGGAGGCCATGGGCATGTCAGCTGAGCAGAGCCGCAGTATGGGCCTGGACAGTCAGCTCATCCCTACTGTGGACACTGTGCGCTACTCCTTCCTCATGGCTCTGCTACTGCTGCACAAGAACCCAATACTGCTCACAGGTCAGTAACATTGTAATTAAGCCCTGTACAAATTTTCCTGCTCCTTATCCATGGATATAGCAACATTTCAACAGTTCATCACCTCTAACTATTTGTGTCCATCCAGGTGACTCTGGTGTTGGGAAGTCTGCCATTGTGCAGGACATGTTGTCCAGGCTTACCAAAGATGGAGGCACAGCCACCAAAGGTAGCACGATCCTGGGCAGTATCTTCCACTATGCTGAGAGGTCTTCAAACATCTTGGAGAACATCAGCAGCCTGACCAGTGGCTTCCTCGGAGAGAAGCAAGGGGGAGACTCTGGGTCTATGTCTGACATGGGTGAGAAAAATCTCAGACTCTTAATTTGCCCGGTGACAGTAGTCCATGGTATATAAACAAGTGTTGTTGTTTGGAAAACCTGAAATCCCGAAGTCTTATGTGATACATGTTGATGACAAATCAAACAAGTTGTTTTGTGTAACTCATATGTACATTGCAGCTTGATATGTATTGCTGGCATTATGAAGACATTGAATTTTGTTTACCATTCGTTTTCTAGAGCAGAGGTTTTTGTTTCCTATGAAAGACATGAGGACTTCATTAAGATTCTGTTGAGGGATATTTCTTGAAGCAAACCTGTCACAAGTTTACTCCTACACTGGTTGAATATTGTAAATGCTCTTGTACTTACAGTTAAGAGGTTTTTCTGCAGCATGTTAATCTCCTATCCTCTCCCCAGTCCCCAGCACTGCCGGCAGTACTGTGGAGGTGTTGAGCATCGGCAGCCAAGGAGTGCTGAGGCCCAAGGTCGGGGTGGGGGTGATTGCCTCCACCTTCCAGTTCAGTGCACAGACCTCAGCAGCCAGGACCCAGCACCAGATCACCAACAAACTCATCAAGAAGGGGAAGGACGCCATGGGAGGGCCACGGGGCAAGAAGGTCAGTCCTAAGGAAAAAACGCCCTATTGTTACCATTTTCAGGGGTTATTTCCTGGTTAAGGGATGGCTGTTGCTTGACTGTGTGTATTCAGTACTACAGTATTCCTGTGTGTCTAACTTTCCCTCAATTACTTAATTGTGTAGAAACCAAGCTTGTGATCCAGTACTGATAATGTTCTGTATGTTTTCAGGTTCTTGTGTTTATAGATGACTTGAACATGCCTGCCCCTGAGCAGTATGGGGCTCAGCCTCCACTAGAGCTGCTCAGACAGTACTTGGAGCTGGGAGGATTTTATGACACCAAAAAACTGACATGGAAGGTCAGTGGACCGGGATATTTATTACTAGGTTTTATTACTGGAAAGAACATTTGGATATGTAGCACAACTTGTTCAAATGCATATAATTTGTAGGGGTTGTGATACTTTCATCTGTTTGTCATGTATTTGAGATTTGTCTCCATGTTGCCCCCAGAATGTGCTGGATGTGACCCTGGTGGGGGCCTGTGCTCCACCTGGAGGAGGCAGGAATCAAGTCAGTGCCAGGCTACTCAAGCACTTCAGGTGGGTACTGGACAGTTCAGATGTGTTTGACTAATTTGAAAGCCCTTTTTCAAGAACAGTTCATTTTTCAGCACCAAGGAAAAGCACTGTTTCCCAGGTCATTTCAACCTGCTCGGGGACTTAAGTCTTGTTTTTAAAACTGTGCATTTGTTTTTCTCTGCCAAGATCAAGGAGAGCTGGTTACACAATTTAGGTATTTTGGCATTCTTCCATTTCCCTGTCCACTAACTTCAGTGCTAATTGCTTCAGAATCTTTATTTTCAGCCTCCTCTCTGCACTCATTTTAGTCATGTTTGTAATGGATTCTATGTTGTCCTGCAGCATGCTGTGTCTGCCCCAGCCGTCCTCCAAGAGCCTGCAGCACATCTACCAGGTGCAGCTGGGCAGGTTCTTTGAGAACGGAGACTTCATGCCAGAGGTGAAGGAATGTCAGAAGAACCTGGTGTCAGCTGGGATTGCTGTGTACTACAAGATGTGTGGCAACATGCTGCCTACACCGGCCAAGTCTCACTACACCTTCAACCTCAGGGACCTGTCAGAGGTAAGCATGGAGTATAGTACCTATGCAAGGATAGCCTGTCAAATGTACATTAGATAGACAGGCAGTCTGACTATTGATGTACATTTTGTAATATCTTTTTTATTTGAGATGGAAAACTTGTGCAAACGTTTCTTTACTGCTCTTTGGAAAGCCCAATAAACCTGCTTAGCTACAAATTAGTTTCATCTTTTGTATAGTGGTAAAAGGTAGGTTTTCTATGATTTTTTATATAGTGGTAAAGGGTAAGAGTTCTTTCTGACAGTCAATATTTCCTTTTTGCTCCCAGGTGATCCGGGGGTTACTGCAGGCAGATGAGACCGTGATTGTGTCCCGTGAGACGGCTGCCCAGCTGTTCGCTCACGAGGCTACACGAGTGTTCCACGACAGGCTGGTGGACGATGTAGACAGGATGCAGTTTCACGCATTCTTGTCTGACGACCTGCACAATTACTTCAAGGTGTCCTGGACAGCGGACAAGTTGTGCCGGGAACCTGTGATGTTTGGAGACTTCCTGGACATGCATGCTCCCAGTAGTGTGGGGCGTGTCTACAGGTATGTGTCCAACAAGAAGAAGCTGGCAGGAATCCTGGAGGAGTACCACAACAGGCTCACCATGGGCTCACAGGAGAAACCTCTAGTGTTCTTCACAGAGGCAGTGGAGCACATCACCAGGGCAGCTCGAGTCTTTCGGCAGCCAGGGGGTCACATGATGATGGTACGGTACCTTGGTGAATTAGCATTGAATTGCCAATTTGATTGAAAGCATATTCCAATTATTTTCAAGTGCTGAGTTCTAGATATCTTGAAGTAATCCTGTCATGCATGTTACAGGTTGGTTTGGATGGTACAGGGAAGGCCAGTTCTACAGAGTTAGCCTGCCACATCTCCCAGTGTGAGCTGTACAAACTGAACATCACCAGGAACTACCTCCATGCTGACTTCAGAGATGACCTGAAGAAGGTGTTCCACATGGCAGGGGTGCAGGGCAACAAGACGGTCCTGCTGCTGAACGATGCAGACATCATCATGGTGAGATGAACTGCCATCAATGAATCATTCATGAACCATTCTCTCCTCTTTTACATGTACCTAAGTGAGGAGCAGCTTCTGTAAAACAGTTACAAGGACCAGTAGACGTGTGGTTTGCAGGTGTCTTTTCTGTTGCAGTTTTCGGCATACTTTCTCTTTGTGTGTTTAGGAGTCATTCCTTGAGGATGTGAACAGCATCCTGAACAGTGGGGAGGTGCCGGACCTGTTTGACAATGATGAGTTGGACGCCATCGCCATGGAGCTGAAGTCAGCTGCGCTGGAGGCAGGCATCCCCGACACCAGGCAGGCTGTGTACCAGCTCTTCATACAGGTGGGCTCATCAGGAGATACCTGTTTTTGGCAGAAATTACACCAAAATGTGGAGGTCTCCAATTTGACCAATGCCTCTTATTGGCATTTCAGCTGAATTAGTGTTTCGTTATTATTATTTTTAACTATTACAGAGATGAAATTGTAAGTGAGATTTTCAAACCACAAGCAGTGCATATCTGTACATTGTGCTAGGTGTATCTGTGGTAATCATCTTGTTCTTCTACTTTTTAGAGAGTCCAAACCAGGCTGCACATTGTCCTGGCCATGAGTCCAGCCGGGCACACTTTCCGGCAGCGCTGCCGTGCCCACCCCGCCCTCATCAACTGCTGCACCATCGACTGGTACAACGAGTGGCCTGAGGAGGCCCTGCTGAGTGTGGCACATGCCTACTTCAGCAGGATAGACTTTGGCACAGAGGAGGGGCAGGACACAAAGGTGGGTATTGACTGTAGGTCTAGGTCCCACTTTGTGCTGGCTCCAGAGATTTTAGGGGTTATCTTATCAATATCAATACTTGCCAACTCTTGATACTGGTATATTGTAGTAGAACAATTTTATAATCCCATAACTTTTACCTAACCACCAATTTTTTGCCCCCCCAGGACCTGCGTGAGTCAGTTGCAGGGGTCTGTGTGGACATCCACAGTAGTGTCACCACAGCAGCCAAGCAGTACTACCAGGAGTTGCGCCGGTTCTACTACACCACACCCACCAGCTACCTGGAGCTCATTCAGCTCTACTCACGCATGCTGGAGTCCAGCAGGCAGCTCTACATGAACAGCAGGTAAGAAAGATAACTTAGTAACACAGACTTAGGCACAGTAACTTAGGCACAGACCAATAATATCATGGACACGGGCGGATTAGTAGCTCTATGGTTAACATGCAATATACAAACCACAACAAATAATGTTACATGATCTCTTTTAACAGGCCTTCCTAGCAGTGCACACATATTGATGTTGTAAGATGAATTAGTAAAGATTGTAATTGACCAATGATCTGTTGCAGGGATCGCCTGCTGGTCGGCCTGTCAAAGCTGTCAGAGGCCAACTCACTAGTGGGCACCATGCAGGAAGAACTAGTGGCACTGGGACCCAAGATAGAGGAGAAGGCCAGGGTAAGGACCAATGTCAATGTTCTTCCTATCTTCCAATCTTTGTTTAAGTTGGAAAGGGGCATTTCTTTCTATACATGTACATGGTCAGGATGTTCTGACTACAATGTAACAGAAAACATGTCAAGACGTGAAATGTTTTACAAATCAATGGGAATCAAAAGCAAAATATGCCTTGCTCAGTTTGCTAATCATGAGGTCTCTGCTATCTTGCAGGACACTGAGCTGCTGATGCAGCAGCTGGCTAAGGACCAGGAGGCTGTGGATGAGGTGAGACTGATAGTGGAGGAGGAGGAGCAGACCATGGCCAAGGAGGCCAAGATTATTGAGGACTATGCAGAGGAGGCCACCAGGGACCTGCAGTCTGTCCTCCCAGCACTGCAGACAGCCATCACTGCACTAGATGCACTGGACAAGTCTGACATCTCTGAAATAAGGTAAGGTTTATCTTCTGTTAATGAGTTGTTATGGCTTTCATTTGAACACTTAACATATTGTCAATTCCTGTCAAACATGAAGAGATGAAGAGAGCAGGGAACATTCAGTAGAATTTCATGTCCAGTTGATGGTCTTGTTTCCTAGAAGACAAAAAAACTACACCTTCCTTTTAGAGAATCTTGAGTTTCATGCAGAGTTGTTGTTTTCCAGAGTGTACACCAACCCCCCTGTACTGGTGATGACAGTGATGAGTGCTGTCTGCACCCTGCTGCAACAGAAGCCAGACTGGGCCACAGCAAAACAACAGCTCTCAGATCCCTCCTTCCTCAAGAGACTGGTCACACTAGACAAGAACAGTATTCCCAACAAGGTACACTTGTTCCTGGAATACAAGTCTTTCCTTATGGATGTCTGTTTTGAAAATTACTTTTGAACAAACAAGAGCGAAGACTATGTACTTTGATATTATATACTTCATCAGGTTGTTTGTTTGCATTATATATATTCTACAAAAAATACATACAGTAAATATCATTTTGTTGTGATGTTTTCCACAGGTATGGAAGAAGCTGAAGCAGTTCTCTAAGCACCCAGACTTCACCCCAGAGAGAGTAGGTGGGGTGTCGCTGGCCTGTAAGTCCATGTGTCAGTGGGTGTTGGCACTGGAGCACTACATGGAGGTCTACAGGGTCAGTCTGCTCTTCTTGTTCAGTAGTGGTGCCATTTTTAGATGAAACTCAATGTACACAGAAAACTTTAAGGAGCCTTGATATTTAGGATGTCAAGACATTTGTATGAAACACCAGAAGACTCTAGAGCAGCAGAATTCAAGATTCAAGAATGTTTATTTATACTAGAAAATATCCCATTCACCCCAATTCTCATACAGATGGTGGAGCCCAAGCAGCAGAAAGTAAGAGAAGCCAAGGAAGCACTGGAGATTGCAAAGGGCAACTTGAAGGCAAAGCAAGAAAGTCTTGCAAAGGTAACAATCACATAGTCACACTATTCCATAGTCACACTAAGAATTTGATGAATGTAGATGAATGTTGATACCTTTTTCATCATTATCTGTAGTTGTGAAAGTTTTTTCTTTGAACCCCTCAGATCCAGGAGCACCTGCGCATCCTGCAGCAGCAGTACCAGGACAGTGTGAACCAGCGGGAGTCCCTGCGGGAGAGGAAGGTTCTCACCACCAAGCGGCTGGAGCGGGCGTCCATCCTCACCACTGCACTGGCAGACGAGAGGGTCAGTGGGAACCTAATGTGGCCCAACTTGTAGTGTCATAGTGGGCATTTTGAGAAACTTTCACCACATCATATTCAAATAATCAACTGATCACAACTGCCTCCACAGGTTCGCTGGAAAGACAGTGCTCACGACCAGGATGTTAAACTCCATGGAGTGGTGGGAGACACGCTCCTGTCTGCTGCTAACGTCGGGTACCTTGGGGTTTTCAACGCCCCCTACAGGAGACTACTGGTATCACAGTGGCTTAATAAATGCCAGGCAGCGGCCATCCCTGTGTCCAAGGACTATACTCTGGTTAATGCACTGTCAGACAAGAACAAGGTATGATGCTATTGTACAAACAATTGTCATTCTCAATGATGTTTTAGTTGTGTCCTTCAGATCCTCTGTACATTGCTCCTGTCCATGGTGCTGATTTTTCTACTGTAGTGGTAAAGTATCATATTAGTGACTTGATTTAATACACATATAGTGATAAATATCACAATGTCAATCGTGCAATTAATCTAATATATATTATAGTTTCTTTGAAGTGACACATTCCTAATTGTTTCAGGTCAGACAGTGGCATAATGAAGGTCTGCCACAGGACAAGCACTCTGTGGAAAATGCTGTTGTCATCAAAAGTGGACACAGATGGCCTCTCATCATTGATCCTCAAGGGCAGGGCAAAAAGTAAGGACTACTGTATTCACATGTCTGCAGTGGGGCATGTATTCATTTTTGTGTAGTTGGCTGGAGGAAATATTTGGTCAGATTAACTTGCCACCTTAAAATGCATTCCCCCTGCACCAACCTCTGACACTTGTATGTTCCAGGTGGATCTGTGGGATGGAGGGAGAGAGGCTGAAAACCCTGCAGGCTGCCGACCCAAATTACTTGAAGATTTTAGAGAACGCAATCCGAGTGGGAGAACCTGTTCTGCTGGAGGTGGCCAAAACTTGACTATTGTTTGTTTGTTTGTTTGTGTATAGATTGAATCATTACAACTCTAGCAGCTTTCCTAATGTTTAGTAACTAATGCTGTTTCCTATGAACCCTCTTGTTCTGTAGGAGGTGGGAGAGAGCCTGGACCCTGGCCTGCACCCCATCCTGGTCAGGAAGATCATCCACCGTGGTGGGCAGGACCTCATCAGGCTGGGCGACACAGAGATCGAATTCAATCAAAACTTCAGGTGAATCCTATCTCTTTGAGTTCACAATTCAAAACAATCCAGCAAATCAAAATTGTTCCCTGTTAAAGCATATAACAGTTACACACTAAGTTTTCCCTGAACACTTTTCTGGTGTTAAAACATTAAAGGACATGATCATCATTCAATTTTCTCTTGTGTGTCTCATGTTTCAGTTCAAAATGATAGTTAAACTTGTGGTTATTTTGCAGGCTGTATATGACGACCAGCATGCCCAACCCCCACTTTCTGCCAGCTGTCTGCATCAAAGTCAACATCATCAACTTCACTGTAACATTTGAGGGGCTCCAGGAGCAGCTTCTGTCTACTGTCGTCCAGCAGGTCAGCAAGTATTAGCTACACTACTAACTCAGTATCCAGCTGTCCAGTTGAGATGTATAGACAAATTCTGGCTCACGTACACAGTCCATTACATATGCCCTTTGCCAGGTACACCTGCCATAGCGATATGAAGCATCTTGAACAAAATACTTTAACTTTGATATTTCATATCAAATGGTGAAGTGCAGAAACAAGGAATTGTAGATTAACAAAGGAGTGATGTTTTGTTTCCAAAGGAACGCCCTGACCTTGAGCAGCAGCATGCCCAGCTGCTGGAGAGTATTGCAGCTGACCTGCAGCTGCTGCGAGACCTGGAGGACAAGTCACTCAGTCTGCTGCAGAAATCAGAAGGTGAACAGAATCAACCATACCTCATGTGGCATCATCTCTTCAGTGTTTTGTGAAGCAATATTTCTTGTCATAGAAAACACCTTTTGTGCTTGGACTTGCATGCTAGGCAGAACCTGGCAGCTTGAAACATCCAGCTTGTATTCCTTTTGGTTAAGCCTAATGTTTCAAATGTTGGCACTGTTAGGTTTGCATGTTAATGAAAGAGCATAATATTTCTTTTCTGTTATATTGGACATAGAAGTTGATTAAACTTTCCTAGTATATTTTGGAATGGAAAGTGTTGTACATGTATCAGTGATTACAACTATGAATTAATTAGCACCTGAAGAAGTAGTTTTCTCTTGATATTTCAACTTTCTGTGTGCTTCAGGTCACATCCTGGATGACCAGGACCTGATTGAGACCCTCCAGAGAAGTAAGAAGATGTCAGCTGAGATCACACAGAGGGTTGGGCAGTCTGAGGAGACAGAGAAGAACATCAACCAGGCCAGGCAGAAATACCTGCCGGTGTGTCATACTCATAGAAATGTGGTTCTAGAAATGTCTGTCATTTTGCCATCAACCATGCAACATCATTCTGTAATTGGAAATATAACAGTTAACTCCATAAATTGGATTTACACTGCTACACTGGTAAGTTTGAATGCAGTTCAACTGCCTCAACAGCTGTTCATTTAAAGACACTAATCCCCCAAATGTCCATGTCCTTTCCTTAGGTTGCCACCCGAGGTGCGGTGCTGTACTTTGTGCTGGCAGACCTGGCCATGGTGGACGTTATGTACCAGTTCTCCCTGCCCTGGTTCCAGCGCATGTTCCGCCAGTGTGTGGACTACCTCAACATCAAACAGTCCCTCTCCATGGGCACCCCCACACGGCCCCTGAGTGGCACGCTCCGTCCACAGAGTGCCCGCAGCAGTCCTGACATCTCCCATCCAGCACCTGCTGCGGTGAAAAAGAAGCCAGACCTAGTCGGCCAGGACTTAACAGGTATGCTGGTAGGATGGTGGGACAGTTTCTCACCAAAAATGATGAACTTTCAAGGTAGAAAGGCTTTTATTGACTATGATATCACCAAATTATTTTAACCCTCCAATCATTACAAAATATCTATTACAATATTCTTATCATATTACATTGTTCTTAACAATGTTCTAACCAACCTTATGAAACTATAATATATAAATCAAAGGTAGAAAGCAATTGATTGTTGCAACAATTTTTTCATAGCGTATGTATCAAAATGACACAAAATAGTAGCAGCAAAAGTCTACAGCTCTGACTTTCTCTCCCTCCAGCCCATCTGATGAAGATGATTGACACATTAACAGAGTCTGTGTACAAGGTCGTGTCTCAGGCTCTGTTTGCACATCACCAGCTCATGTTCTCCTTCCTCCTGTGCACCAGCATCATGAGGTAGGAAAAAAATTCATGCATGAAAACATGCTGCTCTTCAGTTGCCAAGTTTGGATTATATCCTATCAAAATATTTGGTGTTTAGTTGTGATTTGTGTCAGGTATCCTGCAGAAGATGAAATAAAATGAATACCCATTTTTTGGTGTCAAAATTAAGAAAGCCTTAATTTTTTCATCATTTGTTTTTTACAATCCAGGAATAATGCAGTACAGAGCACATTGTCTGATGAGGTGCTGAACAGCCTGGGGGGTCTGGTGGAGAAACAGTGGCTGATCTTCCTCCACACTCCCATATTTGCCAACATGATGGATGCTGAGACAGAGCAGCAGACTGATGGTCAGTGCAGAACCTTCAGATTCAAACCACCCTTGTTGATGAAGTACAAATTAAAGTACAAACCAATTACAGAGCACTATGTGGTACAGATGTTCATTGAGAAGCATTTAAATTTTCTTTTTTTCATTGTTGTAAAGCAGAATTGACAACTTTTTTGTTACAGTAGTGTTAAGTTGTTTAATCTATTATTTCCTTGCATGTCCTAACATACATCTCCCCTCCATGCCTGGTGTTTGTCAGGACTGACCCCCATGCAGAGGCTGGAGATGCAGGCAGGGATCGGGAGTGACCCCTCCAGCCCCAGTCTCACCCCCAGCAGCAGCAGGCGCAGCAGTGTCAGCGGCAGCACTCCCTTCATAGGTACAGTTACAGTAACATATCCTTATCCTCTCAAACTTCCACACACTTCAGTAGTGTCAGCGGCAGCACTCCCTTCATAGGTACATGTATGTCTTTATCCTCACAAACTTCCACACACTTCAGCGGTGTCAGCGGCAGCACTCCCTTCATAGGTACATGTACTGTAATATGTCTTTATCCTCACAAACTTCCACACACTTCAGCGTTCAACATCTTACATTGACATAAGATAGGTTAGCATACATAGTTTACACATATCCAGTGTGCTGACTTCCATCTCCTTTCTTGCAGGGAAGAGCACCATGCCCAAGTGGCTGACAGCTGAGAAGTGGCGGCAGTGTCAGTACATCTGCTCCACCATGGAGGACTTTAGTCAGCTGTGCCACAGCCTAGTGTCCAACCCTGAACAGTGGCAGCTGCTGCTCCGCATGGACGACCCCTACCACGCCATGGCCACACGATACATTCCTCTGGAGGAGATCAAAGGTAAGAAACATGCACTTTTTCCAGTGACCAAAGAGAAAGGACTAATAGTAATACATTAGGAGAAAACTTAAGATCAAAAGCAAGCTAAGAAGTCAGGACTATTTCCATGTGATGTACCATAGTTGCACTGCAATATTGTTGACACCACATATCTGCAATTGTTTAGTGTATGTTTAGAGCCAAAGAGTCTCTAACCACTGTTATTTCCTTCTATCAGGGGTCGGTTCCAGGCCAAGTTCTGGCAAGTCCACCAGCTCCAGACCAGGTTCAGGCACACAGGAGAGATCACAGAAGACTTCAGCTAAGAAGGTCCTGTTTAAGTGGCAGGAGCTGTCTGCCTTCCAGAGACTCATTCTGATCAAGATCCTGCAGCCAGAGATGCTGAAGGCCTCCATCCGCTCCTTTGTGGAGGAGAAGATGGGGATCAAGTTCCTGTCTACAGGAGACTTTGATCTGAAGGAGGTGTTTGAGGAGTCGGATGCCCAAACTCCTCTCATCTTCATCCTGTCTCATGGTGAGAAGGGTGGCTTGTTATCATCTGGATAATTGACAGTCTTGCATTAGATGATAGCATTATTTAAATGCCCGATGTGATTGTTATGCCTGTCTAATTTTACCAACACTGTAGCCTGGGTACCACCCTATTTGTATGCCGGGGCTCCCATACTCGCTCCCTAAGAAATTTCTGTGTACACTGAACATACAAAATTTGTGAACCTTCACTTGACATATAGACATTACTTGTCAATGTCAATGAAGGTGTAACTCCTGTTTGCTCAGAAGTATTGTTTCCTTTTCCCCAGGTTCGGACCCTGCTGCCCAGCTGATGAGGTTTGCTAAGGAGGTACGTGGCAGTACTCTCCACATTGACATGATCTCCCTGGGGCGTGGCCAGGGGCCTAAGGCAGAGGAGCTGATCCAGAAGGCTCACATCTTGAAGGGTCGGTGGGTGTTCCTCCAGAACTGCCACCTGGCTGCCTCCTTCATGCCCAGACTGCAGGCCATTGTGGACAGGTGGGAGTCATTGTTCATCAGTGACATCAGTGTTTTCTGAAAGTCTGATTATACTTCCAGACACATAACATCCCTTCTATATGTTTTAAAGGATTCCCTTCCATGTTCCTCTTCTCTGTTAATAAGTTGTGCTCTTGTGTTTTTCAGTTTTAACAAACCAGGTGCAGATATTGACCCCCAGTTCCGCCTGTGGCTGAGCTCCAAGCCTGACCCCTGCTTCCCCATCACCATCCTACAAACTGGGTTAAAGGTCAGTGGAGTGGAGTAGGGGCATAAACATACAAGTTAAACAAAAGAAAGTCACAAACAAAAAATATGACACTACCCGGTATAGTAAATACTTAGTAAGAGTTGTTTCATATTCATGTCATGTCATTCCATGCACACCACGTACACTTTACCTAAGACACCTTCAGTCACAGTAACCACCTGTGTGATTCCAGATGACTGTAGAGCTGCCCCAGGGGCTAAAGGCAAACCTGCAGCGGTCCTTTGGTAGTGGAGGATCAGGGATTGTTACTGACCAGCTTTATGAGGATGCCAAGCTGGGCCCGTCCTGGAAGAACCTCCTGTTTGGGCTGTGCATGTTCAATGCTGTGGTGCACGAGAGGAAGAAATATGGTCCACTGGGCTACAACATTCCATATGCCTTCACTTCCTCAGACTTGGAGGTAAGTCTAGCATTTTATAGAATGTGCTCTGTGAAGTCTTGTTTCATTAGGCAAGACATTACAAAACAATTCCCATTCCTACTGAGTATAATTATATATAGTATCTAAACACATGTGAAAGGAGAATGCTTTCCTATGCCATGCATCCTGCAAAGTGGTGTTTGTAAAGAGGGATAATTATACTCATGATGCATTCCATTGATGTGGAGGTTTTCTGTTTGTGTCAGGTTTCCCTGCAGATGCTGCAGGCACTGATGGTGGAGGAGGATGGGACGGTCCCCTGGTCAGCCCTGCTGTATCTGACAGGAGAGGTTGTGTATGGAGGCAGGGTGACCGATGCGTGGGACAGAAGGTGCCTGCACAGCATCCTACAGAGGTTTCTGTGCCCAGAGGCCCTGAACCCTGGGTACTCATATTCATCTGATGGGGTATGTATTTCAAATGCTTTTTTTTTAATTTTCTTTTATTCTGGTTTCAGGACATCAATTGTCTTGTGCTTAGTTGTCATGTCAATGTCCAAGCATGATTCCATGGCTGTCATCTGTAGATGGTGACTACAACAGAATGCTCCTAGTAGTGTTACTGCATGGAAATTACTTTATATTTCACATTATACAGTACTCTGACTAACATACTTTTAACAATCTGAAACATTTACATTTTTTGTGCCTATGTTCTTGCTTCACAGTTATACCAACCATTGCCAACTTCCTACTCACTAGCTGAGTCCCGAGCATACATAGATGCCCTCCCCAATTCAGACTCTCCTGACATCTTTGGCATGCACGAGAACGCAGAGAATGCCTTCCTCCGGAGCCAGGCTTCAGAACTGATTGAGACCATTATCAGTGTCCAGCCAAGGCTGACGGCTACCGGTGTTATAGGGTAAGAAAAGTCTCACATATCACAATGTGTGCAGTGTCATTACTATTACCTGGGCAGAAAAAATAACAACAGGAATTCTACACAGTTCAATACAATCATCATTTGTGTGTAATCAACACGTAGGTATAGCAATTGAACACACAGAAATTACAGTCAGGAAGGGTTTGAGACTGGAAGTATATTTAGAAATCTGGCAACAAGTTTTCATATAATAAGTGCCTTGTAAATAAAAAGTGTCTTGTTTGTCAGCAAGATTTTACTGTGTTCATATGATTCAGAATTACTACATGTATTTGATACTAATGATGCTGGTTTCCTCTGTTTGTAACACAGATCTGGGAAGAGTAGTGATGAGATTGTGCTTGAGGTGATCTCAGACATCTCACAACACCTGCCTGAGACAGTGGAGCAGGATGAGCCTGGTACAGCCCGGGACAGAGATGCCGGGTCGGTGGGACGTACCACTCTCAACACCATGTTTGCCAGTAACCAGGCTGCCATGAGGAAAAAGAGCCTGGAGAAACAGGCCAAGGGGGAGAAGGGTGAGTCCATAGAATGTAGTGATTCAGATACATGATTTAGGAGAAGACTATTCCATTGGATATGAAGACACAGTGGTTTGACTGTAATTTATTCATTTGATTATTGTATTCATGTTTTTGTATGCATGTTCATACCAAGTCATTCATGCACACTCCTGACAGGAGTAAAGCGACTGGCAGGTAAAACTATTTACTTACTCAAAACATCCATCTTATTGACTTTCTGCAATGTGTGCCTACAGTTGGACAGGAAGACCCTGATGACCTGAGTAACTCAGCGCTGGTGACTGTCCTGAGACAGGAGATAGACAGGTACAACAGGCTGCTGGCAGTGGTGCACTCCTCCCTCAGGTCTCTTACCCTGGCTGTCAAGGGAGAGGTGGTGATGTCAGAACACCTGGAGGAGGCCTACAACTCCTTCCTGGTCCAGAGGGTGCCAGAGAAGTGGCAGGTGAGAAACGGTTCTATTCGCTGTAGCTTCCCTGGTATTGGCTTCTTTATGTGTCAAGTTCCTGTGTGATAAAAAAAGGTATTGTATGGAAGTCTTGAGGTGGAAAAGTCACTGTGTGGGACCCCACAAGATCTATCCCCGCAGTGCAGTGAAGTGTGATGTAATAAGATTAAAGCGACGTTTATATTGTAGCCTCCTGATGACTTTCTTGATATCCCTCCTCAGGAGGCAGCGTATGAGTCGTGCAAGCCGCTGGGCTCCTGGGTGAAGGACTTGGCTCAGCGGACAGACTTCTTCTCCACCTGGGCAGAGCTGGTCATCGGCAACATGGAGAAGAAGATGGGCATCAACCGGCCGGTCAGTAAACAGTCGCCGCTGTCCCTGGACCTGGGGGAGGGCGAGGTGACCAGGGATGGACCACGCAGCTTCTGGCTCTCAGGATTCTTCTTCCCACAAGGTCAGATTCACAGAGTGTTCAATTTGTGATGATTATCCTAGTGTCAAAATTGTAGCTAATGCAGGTTGGGCACAACCACATAAGTCTACTTTAAAGTTTTTTTGGGGCGGTAGAACTGGTGCATT
>NW_017803843.1:2260828-2266805 GCF_001625305.1 Branchiostoma belcheri | reverse complement strand
CGATGCGTGGGACAGAAGGTGCCTGCACAGCATCCTACAGAGGTTTCTGTGCCCAGAGGCCCTGAACCCTGGGTACTCATATTCATCTGATGGGGTATGTATTTCAAATGCTTTTTTTTTTATTTTCTTTTATTCTGGTTTCAGGACATCAATTGTCTCTTGCTTAGTTGTCATGTTAACTCTGTCCAAGCATGATTCCATGGCTGTCATCTGTAGATGGTGACTACAACAGAATGCTCCTGACTAACATACTTTTAACAATCTGAAACATTTACATTTTTGTGCCTATGTTCTTGCTTCACAGTTATACCAACCATTGCCAACTTCCTACTCACTAGCTGAGTCCCGAGCATACATAGATGCCCTCCCCAATTCAGACTCTCCTGACATCTTTGGCATGCACGAGAACGCAGAGAATGCCTTCCTCCGGAGCCAGGCTTCAGAACTGATTGAGACCATTATCAGTGTCCAGCCAAGGCTGACGGCTACCGGTGTTATAGGGTAAGAAAAGTCTCACATATCACAATGTGTGCAGTGTCATTACTATTACCTGGGCAGAAAAAATAACAGTAACAACAGGAATTCTACACAGTTCAATACAATCATCTTTTGTGTGTCATCAACACGTAGGTATAGCAATTGAACACACAGAAATTACAGTCAGGAAGGGTTTGAGACTGGAAGTATATTTAGAAATCTGGCAACAAGTTTTCATATAATAAGTGCCTTGTAAATAAAAAGTGTCTTGTTTGTCAGCAAGATTTTACTGTGTTCATATGATTCAGAATTACTACATGTATTTGATACTAATGATGCTGGTTTCCTCTGTTTGTAACACAGATCTGGGAAGAGTAGTGATGAGATTGTGCTTGAGGTGATCTCAGACATCTCACAACACCTGCCTGAGACAGTGGAGCAGGATGAGCCTGGTACAGCCCGGGACAGAGATGCCGGGTCGGTGGGACGTACCACTCTCAACACCATGTTTGCCAGTAACCAGGCTGCCATGAGGAAAAAGAGCCTGGAGAAACAGGCCAAGGGGGAGAAGGGTGAGTCCATAGAATGTAGTGATTCAGATACATGATTTAGGAGAAGACTATTCCATTGGATATGAAGACACAGTGGTTTGACTGTAATTTATTCATTCGATTATTGTATTCATGTTTTTGTATGCATGTTCATACCAAGTCATTCATGCACACTCCTGACAGGAGTAAAGCGACTGGCAGGTAAAACTACATGTATTTACTTACTCAAAACATCCAGCTTATTGACTTTCTGCAATGTGTTAACAGTTGGACAGGAAGACCCTGATGACCTGAGTAACTCAGCGCTGGTGACTGTTCTGAGACAGGAGATAGACAGGTACAACAGGCTGCTGGCAGTGGTGCACTCCTCCCTCAGGTCTCTCACCCTGGCTGTCAAGGGAGAGGTGGTGATGTCAGAACACCTGGAGGAGGCCTACAACTCCTTCCTGGTCCAGAGGGTGCCAGAGAAGTGGCAGGTGAGAAACGGTTCTATTCGCTGTAGCTTCCCTGGTATTGGCTTCTTTACGTGTCAAGTTCCTGTGTGATAAAGAAGGTATTGTATGGAAGTCTTGAGGTGGAAAAGTCACTGTGTGGGACCCCACAAGATCTATCCCTACCCTTACTCTATGGTGGTAAGACCTTTTGAACTTCCTTGTAAACTAGTATTCGATTTATCTCCCTATCTTATCATTATTTTCATGGCGAATTCTTTTCCTTTTGTACAGTCATTTATTGGTTTATTTCATTTCAGTTATTTATATTTTGTTATGTATGGACTACTTCATCTAAAGTTGTATATTTCATTTCATTTCATTCCAGTTATTTATATTTTGTTATGTATGGACTACTTCATCTAAAGTTGTATATAATTTGTCATTACTCTCTGAGTCCACATTTTGTTTACTTCATTGTTAATTTGATTTTCAAAGTGTTTGGTTGCATGTTATGTTTTCCAATCACTTTCAGTTATATCATTTTCTATTATTTTTACCTCTGACCTCCCATTCAGTTCATTTTAAGTTCTATATGCTGAGTTTTGTTAATTATCCTTTGTTATCTCAGGATAAATCTTTGTTATGAATTTATTATTATTATTATTCCGTTATTTATTGTTTATCTTAAATTATGTTTGATTGATTTATTATTGTTTTTACTATTTTTGTTTAGTTAGTTGGACTCCAGGAAGAGTAGTGTAAACTTTATGTATTACACTAAATGGAGATCGAAATAAAACAAACAAACAAACAAGTGCAGTGAAGTGTGATGTAATAAGATTAAAGCGACGTTTATATTGTAGCCTCCTGATGACTTTCTTGATATCCCTCCTCAGGAGGCAGCGTATGAGTCGTGCAAGCCGCTGGGCTCCTGGGTGAAGGACTTGGCTCAGCGGACAGACTTCTTCTCCACCTGGGCAGAGCTGGTCATCGGCAACATGGAGAAGAAGATGGGCATCAACCGGCCGGTCAGTAAACAGTCGCCGCTGTCCCTGGACCTGGGGGAGGGTGAGGTGACCAGGGATGGACCACGCAGCTTCTGGCTCTCAGGATTCTTCTTCCCACAAGGTCAGATTCACAGAGTGTTCAATTTGTGATGATTATTCTAGTGTCAAAATTGTAGCTAATGCAGGTTGGGCACAACCACATAAGTCTACTTTAAAGTTTTTTGGGGCGGTAGAACTGGTGCATTTGGTGCGTTTTGGCAACATGTCAATGAACATGGCTGTATATAGAGTTTATCCTGTTCCCACAGGTTTCCTGACTGGGGTTCTGCAAAACCATGCCAGGAAGACAGGCGTGTCGGTAGACTCCTTGACCTTTGACTTCCATGTGAAGACAACAGGCCATGACACTGAAGAAGCTCTGAATGACACAAAACAGGGAATCAGTGTCCTCAACTGGGCTTTCAAGGTAGGCTATAATAGAGAGGCTACTTTACATGTATGTCCTGCCAGTGCTATTTGGAAGTTTGGAATGGTATGTCTACACAAGGGGGTATTTAGCCTTGGTGTAGATAAGGAGGGGTGCCAGAAACCCTGACCTTTTTAGTAACTGTTTCAGGAGAGAGGACTACTGGTATACAACTTTCTTGGTAGGGTAGACATAATGTGATGTCTACAGCTTACTCTACTTCATCCGACATTTGATGACATCCATTGTGTATTTATTGTTATTTGAGAATAATACTAATAGCTCCATGGTATTTACTAACACTTGTGCTGACCCCATAGTCCCCCTCATTTCTCCAATGTTCCCTTCCTCCCCCCAGCAGGGACAGCTGCCCCCGGAGGCAGGTGTGTTGGTGTTTGGGCTGTACCTGGATGGTGCACGGTGGGACCCTCAGACAGAGAGTCTCCAGGACACAGTCACCAGCCAGCAGTACTCCAGACTACCAGAGATACACTTCGACCCTGTTCAGGTATCGTCAGAAGTGTTTGATTTTAATTGTTTCATGGTAGGAAGTCTCCTCTTCTACAAAACCATTGATGTAATGTTTACTGTTTACATGCATTCAACAGAATTAGCAATGCCGTGTACAATAAGCAGAAAAGAAATAGCAAGTAAGACCTTGTACCCAGAATATTTTGGGAGTTGTTAAGAAATCCACAATAAGACAGGAATTTCTATGATATTCATGATGCAGGTAGCAGTAAGTCAGCTGGAGAGGGAGGCCAGTTCTGTTTCTGACAGCAGCACAGCAGCCACCACAGAGCCTGGGCAGGTGGCTCAGAAGAGGATATATGAGTGCCCACTGTACAGGACATCCAGGAGAGCAGGGAACCTGTCCTCAACTGGCCACTCCACTAACTTTGTCACAGCTGTCAACCTGCCAAGCATGTCTGCAGCAGACCACTGGGTCACAAGGGGTGTCGCTATGCTTTGTCAGCTGGATGATTGAGACTGTTTGTTGTAAATCTGTCATGAATATGTTCCTTGCGGATTCTGAGTGTTCTAGTTTAAATGTTTGCGTTCCAAGTTTGATATGAGATTGAAAAAGAGAGATGGCAAAATTTTGCAACTTTTTTTTCAGCATTTTCCAGGTTAGCATAAATGCAACAGCATTCTATGTTCCTTATTGGATGTTTTTGTTACTTCAGTGTGAAGTTTGGTTTATAACATTTCTCAGTGACACCAGTTGGTATCCGTCCTATGAGCCCTTCTATCCTTCCATATACTAGTATTATGCTGTATAGCTGTATATTATAGTCTATAAGATGGACATGATTTTTGTACACATGCTTTTTCAGAGATTTTATTTCCAGAAATTGAAAATTACATCGAGTAATTGTAATATGTTCATGTTAAGGTATTGTAAGCACCAGATCTATCAGTAAGTACATATTATGTTGGCTAAACTGAAGGTCAAACATACATTGTAGTGATGTGTTGTACAGTGTATAGTGTATTAATTGGACTTATAGTTAACCTGTTCTCACCTCAGCTAAACTTCATGCCATCCCAAACAGATCTCATGTTTTTACCAGATTACCTGTGGCCTCTTTGAGATGTTTTAACTTATTGCACAAAAATCAAAATATGCAAGTGTACTGAAAGGCTGCCTAATGTGTATATAATCTGCTTATAGGGTCTGCTTATGACTGGCTTAAAGTTAAAGTGTTTGCCATGTGTACATGTCTTTTATGATGCTATTTGTACATATGTATGTTTATAGATTGAGTGAAACATATTTTCATTAATACCTGTCTGTTAACTCTGCCTTTCTGGATGAAATAAAATAAGGATGACCTTTGGATTTCACAAATAAAAGTATTCATGGATATGGTTTGATGCTGTCCCAGAAGTCACACCTCTCCTCCAGGTATTGCTCCTCTATACTGTCCTTAGGAACGTCAAAACGCACATTTCTGAAACCGTTAGACTGTAGGTATGGTGGCCAAGGAATGTCAGTTTGGACCTGTGCCAGGTGTGGTCCAGGTTTATTTGGGTCGCCTGTGTAAGCGAAGTTTCCGTAGTAGTAAGCCATTGAGTCGGCAAGAATCTGTTCGTCGTGTGTGTAGTTGTATTTGGTCAGTTTGAGTGACTGAAACTCGAAGAAGAGATCCGTGGCATGGCAGACATGTCCGTCGCAGCAGCTGAGGATCCTGGGCCAGCCCTGCGGCAGGGCGTGAGAAAACACGTACAGCCAGACGCTGCTGTCTCCGCGTCGTGCTGCGTTTCTCAGAGTCTTGCGGACTGGACAAGAGAAGAGGTAGTGCGTGACCAGTTGAACGGCGACAGACCGCTCATCTCCGCTGCCGGAGGGTGGGTACGAACGGAGGACCTTCTCTGCATCCGCCGGGAAGAGTCCGTAGACCACGGCTTCGTATTCGACAGCAGGTAACTTTGCAAAAACACAGGAAACAAACATGACCGCTTCTTCGGTCGTTGAACCGACGATGAAGGGTTTATTTTGAAACCTCCGTTTTCAAACGCGTCCATCACTTGGTTACTAATAAGGTCTCCGTCTATTGTTGGTCCCCATGGTTCCATGTGCTCAATCAGCCTCTGGAAAGGATCCTGGATCTCTATTAACATGTCCGTCTGAACCTTGGCAATATCGGTTGTCGAGGCTGACCTCATACATTGCATGTCTCCCGGAGTACAGTTCAGTAGACGGGCAAAGTCATCCCCGAAAAGAAGCGCCTCGAGTCTGGTCTTGAAGAAGAGGGAGAGAGGAGGGCTCGCGGCGATGGCTCTGCGGAACAGGTGGTCGCTCTTGTCCAGTGTCATATGAAGAACAACTGAATAAGCCCCCGCACTTTGTCCAAATATTGTGACCCTGTCTTTGTCACCGCCGAAATCTGCGATGTTGTCCTGGATCCACTGCAGAGCTGCTATCTGATCTAGAATGCCGAAGTTGCCAGTCGCCGCCCCCTCCCCCTGCCCTGCCACCAGGAAGCCAAGGGCACTGAGTCGGTAGTTGGCCGCCACCACAACTGTTCTGGTGCTGTT
>NW_017803843.1:2245571-2260808 GCF_001625305.1 Branchiostoma belcheri | reverse complement strand
GCTTCTTAGTTCATTTACATCCTCATTAGATTAGCCAATGACTGGTGAGAGCAGTCAGCGTCAGTATTAGATATTAGCTAGCCCGCTTCCGTTTGAATTCAGTTCGAGACCGGGACCTCAGGTTAGACACACACACTTGTAGTTCATATCCTTCGTAGATTTCCACTCCTGTAACTCTAAGACTAGACCATTGTAACTAGACCATTGACTTTGTATTGACTTGTATATACAGCAGATAGATCATAATACAACAGCCCGTACAATCTGAATCGACCCGTTCTCCGTGTGTTTTACTTGGTTAACTAGCAGATCATATAGACGCGTAACTTGGCGTGAGTAAAGTTAGCCCAACACCTAAAGTACACCGATCCCTAAATTCTACAAAGCCAACTTCAATGTGCTAGTGTACCACGCCCCTAGACAATCCCTACCCAACATTCCGGGTACGGTTTTATCACATTTGGACCTAGCGTTACTTAATCTCCAAGCAGATCGGTGGCTAATGGACACTCCTCTGGCCAATGGATACTGTCTTGCCACCGAAAGATCTGCTTGGAGATTAGCGTTACTTACATGCCTGGCAAGCGGTCGTGTTTCTTTGACGACACTCGGACAGGCTGGGTCAATCTGGTCAATCTAAATGGGTCGGTCCTAGTAGTCACGTGGGAGATGACCCAGATCTCAAGGGACTGAACCATTTTATTTGTGCGCAGGGAATTGTGCTTGACAAAATGAAGCAGAGGACGTAGAAATATAGCTTCCACCAGGCCATAACGTTTGGGGTTATGGGTAGTAAAATGGGGGAGTGTGAGCCCGCGGAAGAGTAACATTTTCCAAATGGTACCTATGGTGGCCAAACTCATCTGACAATTTGGCTAAAATTTACTTTTCATGATTTCAGCCATCGTAAAGTTAGTCTAAGTAAGGACATTCTACAGATAGAATGTCCTTGGCCTAAGCCTGGTGGAGACTAGTAAAAATCAGTAAACAGAGACAACGACATATCAGTGAAATGATCACGATGTATTTTATTGGCTAACACTCAGTGCTCTCCTACAGTGTTTCAGCATCATCACCACACACACTTAAAATCTTCACGGGTACACGTTAATCTTGTCCCAGAAATCACACGTTTCATCCGAATAGCCTTGCTCAAGGCTATTCTGTCGAACGTCAAATCGGACGCTCGTGAAGTTGTCTGAGCCCGAGAACCGCGGCCAGGCAAGAACATCTCTATTTACGTTTTGATCAAGGTGTGTGGCTAGTCGGTTTGGATCTCCAGAGTGAGCGAAGTTGCCATAGTAATATGCCATAGAGTCAGCCAAGGTCTTTTCGTCTGGTGTCAAGTAGTAACCTCTCAGTTGCAATGCACGAAATGTGAAGAACAGATCTGTGCCATGGCAAACGTGGCCCTCGCAGAAAGTTTAATTCTCCCACCCGCCCTTCTTGGTCAGCGGGTGAGCAAAGACGTAAGACCAAAAGTCTGCACTGCCGTTTTCTGCTGCACTGCGCTGAACGTGGCGGATCGGGCAGGAGAAAAGGTAGTGCGTCAATAAAAGAGAAGCGACCGGTCGCTCATCTCCGGAGTGAGACGGTGGGTACTGACGGAGCACCGCCGGTCCGTTTGTCAGGAATAGTCCGTATACGAGGGCTTCATACTCCAGTGTCAACAACGGCTTTGCTGTACCATCGTACACCAATAGAACCCCTTCTTCTGTTGTGGATCCAATGATGGCAGGCTTCTGTTGGTACTGTCCATTTGAAAAGAGGTCCATTAGTTGGCCACGGACGAGGTCTCCATCTATTGTAGGACCCCAGGGTTCTAGGAGTTCTATCAGCCGGAATGGATTCACCACCTTTGCTCCAGCAGCATTCTGAGCTTGCGCTACCTGAGACGCCGAGGCCGATCTCATACAGTCCATATCTCCAGGAGTACAGTCCAATAGACGGGCAAAATCATCTCCAAAAATCCTGGCCTCTAGGTCAGTTCTGAAGTATAGAGTGGGAGGGGGGCTAGAAGCGATAGCCCTGTGAAACAGGTGGTCGCTTTTGTCCAGTGTCATGTGAAGGAGGGCTGAGTAGGCTCCCGCACTCTGCCCATAGATCGTGACACGGTCTTTGTCACCACCGAAATCTGCGATGTTGTCCTGGATCCACTGCAGAGCTGCTATCTGATCGAGAATGCCGAAGTTGCCAGTCGCCGCTCCCTCCCCCTGCCTTGTTACCAGGAAGCCAAGGGCACTGAGTCGGTAGTTGGCTGCCACCACAACAGTTTTGGTGCTGTTCGCCAGGAATCTGCCGTCATAGAGAAAATCCATTGCAGATCCTTGGAAGAAATTGCCGCCATGTATCCAGAAGATAACTGGTAGCTTACCTCCAGGTTTAGCAATGGTAGGTGCGAAGACGTTCAGGTACAGACAGTCCTCGCTCGTACCATTGCCAAGCGGTGGCGCCCTCAGGCCATGAGGAAAAGGGTCAATGGTACCTGTGTGAGGAATGCACATAGAGCTGAATGTTGTGGCGTTGAACATGCTGGGCGTCCATGACGTCGGAGGCTGGGGAGGTTTCCATCGAAGATCTCCTACAGGTGGAGCAGCGAAGGGTATGCCCAGGAAAATAGACCCCTGCTGAACGTACACACCTTGAATGGGCCCATACTGCGTCTTTACAACAGGCGCGTCTGTGGCCGACACATTGGCGGAAGTACTAGGTAGAGAGATTGCAACGAAAACAGCTGCGATCTGTATGAATGTCAGACGTGCCAGCATTTTTTGACAGGCGCACTATTTAGTCGCGGCTGTGAACATTCTACAAATATATTACCCATTATACGAAGTAGACTTTGGACGGGTCAGATGCCGGTTTTACGCCCTTTGTACAAATCACGTGGTAAGATGTAAGAAGGATACAAGATAGTGGACTGCTGCATTTACGGTCAGATTTATTTAATTCCCTACAGATACACTCGAAAGCACCAATTTGCCGATGCATATTGGAGGTCAATAAACGCAACGTATTTTACCCTTAATCCTTTCGCATGTACATACCTCGGACTCTAGCATAAGTCGCACTAAGGTCAAACGGAAGTTTGTACATCCTTCCATGAACTTTACTTTTAGAGCAGAACTTTATAAACAACTTTGAGCTTTTAACGCATACATGTGCACAGGATTGAGCTATCTTAAACATGACTGAGGGGCTGTTTTGATACATGCAGTTCCAGTGTACTATGTAAGCGACACATGCCTGCATGTAAATACTTCCAACGTAGTTTGCTTTGTCGTAACAATGCCAATATTCACCACATAGCTACTAACTTACGGTAGTTTATGTTCAACTCTGACCAACCCGAGTCATGGAAGTAGAGGTCATTTGTTAATTAATCAAATTACAACCAAAAATCTCACTATAGTTATATACGCAAAAAGATTGTTTCTTGCAAAATAAACATGTTTGCCTAAACTTTGTCAGGGATAAAACCAAGTTAATTTGGGGGACATCCTACGTGAGAAAAACTCAAATTGTGTTCATCTACATCTAAGCTGTTTCCGTCTTTCTCTATTCGGAGAGCTAGAATGCTCACTTCAAGGTAAAATGTGATGCCGATTTACTAATCCGGGACTTCAGGTTTACGGGTAGGGGCTGATGCTGTCCCAAAAGTCACACTTATCCTTCAGATAGCCCTGTTCCAGGCTACTGTTCGGAGTGTCAAAGCGGATGTTGGTGTAACCCTCGGAAGTCAGGTACGGCGGCCAACGAGGAGCGTCGCTGCTTGCTTCTTTGGCCAGGCGTGATCCAGGTTTGTTGGGGTCGCCCGTGTGAGCAAAGTTGCCGTAGTAGTACGCCATCAAGTCGGCCAAAACCTGTTCATCAGCGGTGAAGTGGTATCCTCTCAGTGTCTGAGACTGGAACGCAAACACTACATCTGTCCCATGGCAGACGTGCCCTTCGCAGTGAGTGAGGTTCCCCCAAGCATGCTTGAAGGAGAGGGGGTGAGCAAAGACGTACAGCCAGAGATCCGTGTCGTTATATTTTGCTGCATTCCGTATGGCGTAACGGGCCGGGCAGGAAAAAAGGTAATGCGTCACCAAGACAGAGTCAATCGGCCGCTCATCCCCGGAGTGAGATGGAGGATACTCCCGGAGCACCGCCGGGCCGTCGGTCAGGAAAAGTCCGTAAACAGAGGCTTCGTACTCTAATGTCGACAATATTTGTCCTGTCTCATACACAAAGGCGATCGCTTCTTCGGTAGTGGAGCCGATGATCAAAGGCTTCTTCTGAAACATTCCGTTTTCAAACGCGTCGACCACCTGGCCAGGAACGAGGTCTCCATCTACTGTCGGCCCCCAGGGCTCGAACAGTTCGATCAGATCGAATGGGTTAACGATTTTTGTCCGCACGGCATACTGGGCCTCTAAAACCTGGGTGGCTGAGGCCGCTCTCAAACACTGCATGTCTCCTAGAGTGCAGTTCAGCTGGCGAGTAAAGTCATCTCCGTAAATGATGGCTCCAACCTTACTTCTGAAAGTTAAGGAGAGAGGAGGGCTCGCGGCGATAGCTCTGTGGAACAGGTGGTCGCTCTTGTTTACTATCATATGGAGGAGAACAGAGTAGGCTCCCGCGCTCTGTCCAAATATTGTGATCCGATCTTTATCACCACCAAAGTCTCCAATGTTGTCCTGGGTCCACTGCAGAGCCGCTATCTGGTCTAGAATGCCGAAGTTGCCAGTCGCCGCTCCATCCCCCTGCCCTGCCACCAGGAAGCCCAGGGCACTGAGCCGATAATTGGCCGCCACCACAACAGTTTTGGTCTTATTCGCCAAGAACCTCCCATCATAGAGAGGTCCCATTGCCGAGCCACCCCAGAAGTTACCCCCGTGTATCCAGAAAATTACCGGAAGTTTGCTTTCGTCGGTTTTTAACGGCACAAAGACGTTCAGGTACAGACAGTCCTCGCTCCTTTCCCTGCTGGGTGGACATTGTCCGATGGAATCTGCGTCGTCAGGGCCACACTCATGTTGGATACAGGCGGCGCTTGGTGCCGTGGCGTTGTACGTCGTGGCCCATTTTGTTGGGGGCTGCGGAGGTTGCCATCGAAGACTCCCGACAGGCGGGGCAGCAAAAGGCACCCCGAGGAACATCGATCCCTGCTGGACATAGACACCCCTGATGGGCCCATACATGGTGTCGACAACGGGGCCGTCGGCTGTATGGTCATCGGTAGGACTGGGGTATAAAACATCCAGTATACCCAGGAATATCCCCAGAAATATCAACTCTAGCTTTGCCATCGTTGTTACGTTTGTGCACTCCTATTTTGAAGCTAATAAAGTGACCTCTGACTATTTGAACTTTGTCCAAGGAGAACACCCGATAAGAACACGTGAACAATCAGACTTTGCCCAGTTTACTCTAAATCACCCTGATGGAACAGATCCAAATGTTGAGTATTACACTTTACATAATTACCCAGAGTACTGTGGAGAGGATGTTCTCACATTCATATTACTGTATGCGATGTCCTACTCATTTTTCAGGAGCTTTATCTTCATGAGCTTTGATAACCAAGTTAGGTGAATTCAATAATAAGTACAGGTTATGCACTTTTATCTGAAATTTGCTCTTGATAATGATATGAACAATGCTTTGTATGACCATACACTGTGTAGTTAGTCAAATGATTGATATGGATACTGGCCAGCCAAAGAGACAACAGGAAGGTTGATCAGTACCACGGACAGCATCAGTCAAATGTTGTGACTGGCCCTAGAACAGTCGTTAGGAACTGCACTGGGGCATACTTCCCCCTGCTTCAACACAAGCCTAGCCTAAGAAGATAAAGACTGAGCCACTAGTGTTTTGGTTCATGAAAATATCATTTATTTTCTGGCAAGTGTGATCAGGTCATTAATTCATGAAAAATAAATACAGTATTACCAATAATGATACTTATGGACAAGTATGGTAAAAGATCCTTTCATTTCGTCTTATGCATACTAAGTATTGGCTAACATAAAAATGAACCATATTGACAAGTGTAATTGACAAATATATGTCTGATGATAACTGGCACAGTTTACACCTTTGATGACTATGGATAATAGTGATGATGCTTAATGTTGAGAGAACATGAAACTTACAAATATTCATATTCAGACCTGCTAGTGGATATGGTAACAAATTTGTGCCTTGTATTTAATGGAAAGAAAAATTTAAGATTCTTTGTCACTTAGGCATCTATTATACTGTACTCTCCTCCTGTCAGAAATGTGAAAATCTCAACTGTCCCTTTTAATCATCCAGTTCAAACACGAAGAAGTCTTCAAGTCTACATCCAAAAAGATAACCAGTGTCACATCAAAATCATTTAATACTTAAGCATTTTCATGAAGGATACAACTTAGGATCGAAAAAAAAAGGATTGAAAGAAAAAATGTTTCACCCCATGTAGAGCCCTTGATAAAGACTGTTCATGGGCATAGAGTGCTGAGAGTTGACACTACCTGGTATCATTTTTCCTACATCTCTCTATTAATGATTACTGAAATATTGTGTAAGATGTACTTACACACATAAAAGTACCCAGACCATTATGTCTGGGTCAGCTGACATATACAGAAGCCATTCTGTATATAGAAGATAAAGAAGTTTTCCATCTCGGTTCATTATAACCCAACCATTGTAGTGCTTTCACAATATACAGCCTATTCCATTGTATAAGATATGCTCCTTCCCTCACTGAAATAAAATTGAAGGCTAGCTCATTTTCAACTTCATCAGATCCCTTCTTTCCTTCACTTGTTGAGCCCAGCAAGATCTGCCAGCCCCTTGGCCTGCCCTGCTCCATGCTGGAACTGTCTCATCATGTTCTGTAGTCCTGCCATTCCACCTGTAATACACCATCAGATACCACTGTGTTATCAAAGCTCTCTCTACATCTGTATGCATCTATTCAACAGATTGATGCTGACAGCAGATAAATCAAAAACTTGTTTCTGTCATGTATTGAAAATGTTTATATCACATCTCCATATGATTCCACAATTCAAGAACTGTTAATGTTTAGACTGCATTAGTGCATACTGACCCATTTGTTGCAGCACCCTTGGGTCCATCATCTTGGCCATCTGTTGGTTCAGCTTGGCCATCTGGGAGGGGTTGACATTCTTAGCCATGTCCCCACCTGAACAACAGAACAATACAAGGTTTAGCCATTGTGTCCTGCATAAACTAATAACAACAAAAGGGTAGCAATCTATGGTTGAAGCACACCACCCCAGACAATCCCCTTTCCAACTCCTTGTCCATGGATAAGGAGTGAAAAGAAACTACAGAAAAATATGTACAACAGATTTATGATGATGTTTACCCTTGAAAAGTCCCTTGATGCCTCCCATCTTTTTGACCATGGCAGCAAACTTGGTGTACTGTGACAGGAGTTCCTGGACTTCCCTCACAGACACCCCGGCACCTCTGGCCACACGAGCGATGCGCCCTGACTGTCGCTGGAGCATCTTAGCTCCATCCAGGCTGTCCAGCTCTGGGGAACAGGAGGTTTACACATCAGCATGTGTAGCAACTCAGACATCAGAAACTAGACACATGTAAGTACAGTAACTACACATATACACTCACTATTAAACAATGTACTTCAAAAAGATACATGTTCACAAAACACTATTGAGTATCAGCCTGAGATTCACACTAAACAACATTTTGTACAGATGAACGTACTTAAGGTTCAAGGTTCAAGGCTACATACAGCATTACTATTAAGTCTTACCTTCATCATTCATGCTGTCCATGATGGTCATGAGTTTCTTGAGCCTGGCAATGGACTCCTGTTCATTACCTTTTGTCATGAAGTCACTGCTGAAGCCTGGGATCATTCCCTACAGAAGAGGCACCAATGTACATATCTCAATCAACACTGTTCACACTTTAATACAACATTTCTTGAACAGTAACAGCCATTAGTCATTCAAAATTTACAGGTCATCTAAGAAGACATGTGAGTCTCTGACATTTGTATTTTTGGGGAAAATAAATGCTGAGTAGATGCAAATTACTACTGACCATGATCTGACTGAAAGGCCCCCATCTTCATGATGTTCTGAAACTGCTCGTACATGTCTCGCAGCGTGAACTTGCCTGTACAAGGATGGATGAGGTTAGCAAACTTTGATACACAAATTGATACACAATTAGGCAACCTTGGGTGTTAAGAAAGAAAGGAATTTTCCAATGTGAACAGTACCAACCTTGTTTCAGCTTCCCTATGAGTTCTCCATTGTCATCCAACTTCAGCTCATTCACCCTGTCTATCAGGCCTTCAATGTCCCCCATACCTGTCATGTGTGAGGAAGGAGGTTATTGAAAGGATATATTTTCCCTGGTTCTAAGACATGGGGACATAACCCCACGACTTGAAGAAGTCTGAGCAGGATGATGGGAACTTTGCAAAAATTGGACTAAAACATTCTGTATGCACTAGAGTATACAGGAACAAAATTGTTGAATTTGTACATTTATAGCAATACATCAAAACATCTTACCTAACAGTTTACTGATGAAGGGCTGTGTCTTGAAGGGTTCAAAGTCATCTATATGCTCGCCTGTGCCTATGAACACAATGGGACTTTTCGTGGCTGCCACACTGGAGGTGTAAAGATAACCAAGATTAGGGTATAAATTTGTTATCAATGCAGTTAAATTCATGGTTGATTAGCACATTGTGTAGAAATAAAAATGATATTTACACCCAGAAAATATCAGTACTAAAATGTTCCGCTCTACTACAATCAAATACATCCTTCAATGTGCAATGGCATATCAACATTTACTGTTTGTTTGAAGTAGAAACAAGTGCCTCTGTGATCGATGTGTAAATGTAGAACTTGACTTACGCGCTAAGTGCACCTCCACCCTTGGCATGACCATCCAGTTTGGTGATAATGACGGCTCCTACATCAACTTTGTCTTTGAAAGCTCTGGCCTGAAAGGGAGCAAGAGTAAGTATCTCTTTTATCATGTCACATCATTCTTTATCAAGCCAATAGTCAAAGCTGTTGAGTTTATCGTAGACTTAACCAGCCTTTAACATTATTTGACAGGATTTTCTATTGTGAGAACTTACTTGAGATTCGCAGGCCTGTCCTATAGAGGCATCCATCACAAACACAATATTGTCTGGGCTCTGGAACAGAAAAGTTAAATATGATATTATGCTCTAACATGGATTCTACCTGACCAAGACAGCTATATGAGTGTACATGAGACAGAATACATTTGGTTGATAAGGGCCTTGTCCTGTGATATGAATGTGTACAATAAAGCACACATGACTCCACATCTAATTGAAATGATGCAAACGTTGTATATGTTAATGATTCAAATGTTGTATATGTTATCTATTTATAAGGGAAGAGGGAAAAGAAATCTACACATCACTCTATTGTGACAGGCTGAATAAAAGTTCTAAACGGGAACTATGCGGCTCCAGATGTCTTACTGAGGGAAGACTGCGTGTGCAAGATGTCGGTTAGCTGAGGAATGAATCCCCTCAAATTCACTACACATCACTCTATTTATAAGGGAAGAGGGAAAAGAATCTACACATAACTTAACATACAAAGAACTTAGAAGTACATGTACATGTATCTCTATTATCTTAGCTATACCCTGGTCTACCCAAGTTACAGACTGACCAGAACACTACTTTAGACTTACAACAGCATTTGACACTTGTAACATCTCCTCAAAAAGTGAGTCCTCCTGTTTGTGCCTCCCACTGGTGTCCACTATGATGATCTCAAAACCTTCTTGTCTGAACTTTTCCACACCTTCTGCTGCGATCACTACAGGGTCCATTTCTGTATAGCTGAACACATAAACCATTATTACTTGACATGATGTAAAAACAACAATATACAATTCAAACCTAAAAGTGTTTGATGTCACATTTCTTTAGAAGGAGGATTCTTATAGAGAGAAAAAAAAGACAAAAAGTTTACCTAATACTTTCAACTTATGAACGGTTAATTGATTTAAATAGAAATATTTGCAACAACTCATCTACTACAGACAGGTACTTACATTGACCATGAATAACATATAATTGAGCAATCCCAACTCACCTGCCATAGAAAGGTATTCTGGCTTTTGTTGCATTTTGTTTCAGTTGGTCAAAGGCACCTGAAATTAACGAATTAACTTTCAGTCACTAACCAGGCAAATACCTCAACACAATGTGAATTTGTTGTTATGTAATAGATTTTCACTGTTCTCCATATTTGTGATTTCAGTACAATGTATGTTCATTTCTTTTCCAGAAATATTTGTGAGTAGAGCAAAACAGGATTCACAGTTTTTCTCCTACCTGCTCTGAAAGTGTCGGCACAAGTCAAACAGCTCTTCCATCCTTTCTTCTGGTAATAGTAGGCAAGCTAGGGATATACATAGAATAGTGAATAAACTTATTCATGTTAAATTGAGTGATGAAGTACACTGGCCATATCATACTTCTAAAATCATTGTGATGGTACTTAAACATTGGACAATATTTGAGCCATTGCCCTACCTTAGTACATGTTGTTGTTTTGCCACTTCCCTGCAGACCCACAAACATGATGATATTGCTTTTCCCCTTGACTGGCTGCCAAGCCTTCACTCCTGGGTCCACCAGCTGCAAATACAACAATAACGTTAATGGGCACAGAAACTGAAATTCCTCTTCAACAGTCATTGCAGATGTGTGTCTCCAATGCAGATCCCTTTTAGTAAGTTTTTGGTCCCTGCATAGAAAAAGTCAATAAATGGACACCTGACAGCATGGAGCCCTGTCATATGGGATGCCAATGTAAAGTCATATTTTGTATGAATTAAGCTGAACTACACCATTGACCAAAAAAATGTGTATTTATCTTTTTTACTGCCCCCTCGGTGTCAAGCACTGACATGTGGCAAGGGAAATGATGGAGATTGGTAACTCAATATCTACATGTTACATCTCACCAGGGACAAGGAGAATAAGTAAGAACACCACTTATGCTATTTATTAAATCTAGAAAGATGATGCAAACCTAAATGCTACCTTGAGCAATAAAAAAAACAAGAAAAATTCAAGCCTGACCTTGACCAGCTCCCTGAAGACCACAGACTGGATCATCCTCCGCTTGTTCAGTCCTGCTGCCATGTCATCAAGATCTAGGGATGCTCTAGAAGTAGTAGAACACAATGTTAAACAGTACATTTGTTTTTGATGACACCTTTAAAGGTACATATTTCCTTTGCTTGATGTAAGAAATACTTTTAATCAATACATTCTGCACTACCCGGTATAGTATATTAGTAATTCTATATCATGATTATTTACCTCTGCATAACTTCCATTATCTGAAAACACTATTTCTTATGTTTGTGTGGAACAGAAAGTATGAAAAACATTTTGTCTTATGTCTGGGCATAAAGCAAAGGTAACTTGACTGAAAGTTTGATAGTTGATATGATGTAACGTTACCTGACATTCTCCCTGAGCTTCTTTACAAGCATGATGTTGACATCAGACTCAATCAGAGCTCTGCAGATCTCACCCAGCATAGAGTTCAGCACCTGGAACATGTCATGGGGCATTCATGAATAGTAATGATCACAAAACACCACTCAAACCAAATGTGTATTATGTAGATAATCTCATGGAGGTGGTAGAAACCTCCACGATTACCTCTAACCCCACAGTTAGAGATGTTCAAGGTGTGTCGAAATGGGTTTAAACCTCCTTGATTTATCTGATGGAAATTTGACACTGTATCATCTTATGGCCCAATCATGAAACTGATAGGTATAATCTATGACTAGTCATTTGGGATTACACAGGTCTTCACATCGAGAGATCATTAAGTTTTGTGAAATGACAGAGAAATTGAAATGATTTTCACCATATGGAAAATTTATTCATAATTCGAACGTTTAGCCCTACAAGAGCATGTTAATGTGCAAAGTCTCTAAATCATAAAAAAGTCACTGACGAACGGTGAAAGTGAAAGACTGATCTGTGTGTCATCTCAAAGGAAGGGACAGGGAGAACTATAATTTGGTACACTGTATAGACTAATTTTTCTGCATGCTGTATCTGATATAATTTGCCCCCCTCCCCATACTCCATACCAAACACACAAAAATTAGATACGCTCACCTCCTCGTTGATAACAGTGGCATTGCTAAGGGACCGCAATGCGTTTGTTATCTTCCTGCCCAAATCTGCCAACACCATGTTGACTTGATGCCCTCACTTATACCAGTAAAAGAGAAGGTAGTGGGAATGCAGGTGGGGTCTGCAAAGTTGCGCAGCACAGAATCGTCTGCACTTCAGGCTCTAACTGGCAGGTTTCGTCCCCTTACTTCCGTCGACGTGTACAAAATCAAACAGTCAAATAACATCACATCAAACTCGTGAGAGATTCTCCTGGGAGAGTGAACATCACAAAAACTCTAATATCTCTCAGATGCAGCGATATTTCCCCGTTTATCGAAGTTTCGTTTGCGGAAGTGCAAAAGTCAGAGATATCCTCAATATCCAAGATGGCGGCGGTCAGGCGTAAGTACGCATGTGCAGTAAATTGTGAGCCAATCATGGTTACTGTTGAAAGGTGCAAGATTCTCCCCGGCACAACACGAAGCCTCCATAGCTCAGTGGTTAGAGCACTGGTCTTGTAAACCAGGGGTCGGGAGTTCAAATCTCCCTGGGGGCTACCCTTTTACTTTCAAACAGAATATTTTTTTCACGTAATCCAATAATACATAATGGTCCTTGTAACACTAGCATTACCTGATCATTTTTCCTGACACAAAGCCTTTTCCTTACTCTGATTGAAAAGTATGAAAACCTGGAACTGCTAAGACTATCGTTAAGTGTATTCTCTATATCTGTAGTAAGACCTAAACATCTAAATGAAGTACCAGCAGCACTTCTGCAATTTCTGAGATTTCACCATGAGCAGTAACGTTAGATTGTGTTCTTTCAGATAATTTTGGACAAAGACAGAACCAGTCCACAATAACGTTACTAAACGCTAACATTATTTCTTTGAGAGGCTGAAACATAAAAGATTGGGGTAGCCTTGTCAGTATACAGTAAGTTACATAGGTATTTAAATACTAGTACTTGATACTTCCTTTAATATGCTATCAAGCCTTTTTTTTTTTGCTATGATGTGGACACATGCTTGTAAAATTATATTGAAGACAAAAAGTCAGAAGCCAGCATTTTATTACATAAATATCATACATTTCACTGACATGAATACTAGTGCATTGTATTACCAAGGACATTATCACAAAAGTTGACCAACCTTATTGTGTTTGTATCATTGCAGTGCAAACTGTTTACAAATTCACAATGCTTTACGAGGACAAAAACAATAGCACACTTGAATTAGATATGGGAATCAATGATTCACAACATCAATACATAATTTACAGTATTTGAAAATAATGCAGTCATCACATGATCACGAGCTATCTTTTTCCTCCAAGGTCATCAGCACATCGAACTAGTGCATCATGGATTTCCTTTGCACAGGTGACCTGTGACCTGGCTAGGCCCAGGAACTGTCCATATGGCATAGTCTGGCCATCTCCACTGGTCTCTGGTTTGGACATGATTGGTACTTGGAGGGGAGCATGGCGCACACTTTCCTGGTGTTGGGTAAGGCACTCCTGTGCAAGACGCTGTAGAACATTAAAAAAAATCTGTCAGTGGATATTCTCTGAATAATGCTGATTACAATGTTAAGTATAACTACTAACATTTAATGTTACTTTTCTGAATTCTCAACTACAAAGTAAATGCCACATGAAAAGGTAGAGAGGGACAGTAGTAGTTAACAGTACTTACCAAATTTAGCTCAATTTGATCAAGAGTTGAATAGAATTCTTCAAGGTTTTTGTCCACCCTTTGAGAAGGATTATCACCACTTTTCCTGTATGGAGAAAAGAAAGATGGTACAAATGAAAGGAGCCACAGTCATTAGCAATAGACAGAGCATGATAACAATGTTGATTAATCAAAATACATGAAAACACACTACATATAAGTCTAACACTGGACTATTATGTCATTGTTGAATAGAACTTCCTCGGTATGTTATGCTAGTGTAACGAGCCGTTCCTTGGCCCTGTCCCCCACCCCAGGGGTATCGAAATGAGACGAGACGCAGAGAGAGATGAAGCTCTGGCAAGGTCTGTATTCAAGAAGTCAGGCACATGTCTGGAACTGAACTGGTTCTAGCTAGTTCTGACAGGTGACCTCTGGGGGTCACCGGACTGGCCTATTGTACTGGTAGGGGGTATCTTTACGATCTTACACTAGCCTAATCTTGTCTCTTTCTGTGTTACATATAACAGTTACACTTGATAGGAAATACAGATGTAGCTAATTCCTTTCAAGGTAGTGATTTTGATAAAATTGCAGAAAATGATACCTACAGCTGGTTATCAATTGCTGCATTGTGCACAAGATTCTGTCCTGCTATCCTCATGAGATTCTGCAAAGGAGACAATGAAGAAAATTAATTCGATAATACAGGAAAGTTCAGGAAACCTTTCAAGACGATGATTTAGTGCAAAGGAATATCCTTACCACTAATGACTCCTTCAGATGTGGAACAAGCAGTTTAAACTTGGAGATGGGGTCTACTTCCATGGTTTGCTGCTGCTGTTGCTGTTGTTGCTGCTGCTGTTGGCTAGCCATGCTGAGTCTGGCGGAGATCAGGAAGAAACCAATCTTTCTAGGGGAGAACATTTTGACGCCAGTACATAAATATAACTATATTCAATTTATGGACTAAGAAATACCATCAAAATATTAAAAATCGTATAGTAAATCATGCATTGTATATCTAGCGTTACAAAAATGTGTAATTTTGCCTTATTTTACCAATACAGTAATTAGTTACACCCCTATACAACAGTGCACGTTTCTAAGGTCAAAGGTGAAGCATCGAAAAAGTTGGAAGCGAGGACCTCCATTTTGTTTTGCTTCACGAAAAAGTGATCAGCGGTCGTTTCAACATGCCCCCAACGGTACAGAGTGGACAAAGAGAGCAAAGGTATGTCTAGAGACTATTTTCACTTGGACAGAGGCTTTAGAAATTACGTAAACTGAGTGATTAGGACGGGAAAAGTGCGCGTGGCTGCTGATTTTATATACATGTGATTAAGCTACGTCGTCATGCATGG
>NW_017803843.1:2240177-2245551 GCF_001625305.1 Branchiostoma belcheri | reverse complement strand
TTCTGTTCTCCGTGACCTCATTTCCCTTCGCCATAACCTCAGGCCAAAGTTGGCAGTCTGAGCACTCTCAAGGACACAGCTTGTGGCGCTACATACACCGATACTCCCTCAGGTAAACAGGAGTATGTGCGGCGAGTATGTGGCCTTGAAGCTGTGGTGTGTTCAACTTTAAACAACTCCTGCAATCAAATGTGCCAAGATTGAGTGTAACAAGCCGTTCGGTGTGATATAGCTGGTCCATTTTAGCGATGTTTACCATGAAAATAACGTATGTGGCTTATTTCTCCCCCTGGTGTGAGTTTTTAGGTCCCGAAACCTCTAAAAAAGCAGAAATTTGCCCACGAAAACGGACGGGCGAGGCGTGGGGAGGGCGCTGTTGACGCCTGCATGACCCCCAAAAGGTCGAAGGTCATGGGGCACGTCCGTTGTGCAATCTTAGCCGATTTAGCTTACACTACAACGCGAACCTGTCTATATTAGCAACCGCTAATATTTCTATCTAGTTTTGCCTTATTTTACCAATACAGTAATTAATTACACCCCTATACAACAGTGCACGTTTCTAAGGTCAAAGGTGAAGCATCGAAAAAGTTGGAAGCGAGGACCTCCATTTTGTTTTGCTTCACGAAAAAGTGATCAGCGGTCGTTTCAACATGCCCCCAACGGTACAGAGTGGACAAAGAGAGCAAAGGTATGTCTAGAGACTATTTTCACTTGGACAGAGGCTTTAGAAATTACGTAAACTGAGTGATTAGGACGGGAAAGGTGCGCGTGGCTGCTGATTTTATATACATGTGATTAAGCTACGTCGTCATGCATGGTTTCTGCTAGTGCTAGGCCTTTTATAATCACTGTGTGATGACGTTTTGTTCAACTTCGAATTCTGTTGTCAAAGAAACTGATGTTTGATCATTCAATCGTTTCTTCCGATTCAGGTCCAGAAAACATGGGCTTTCTGCAGAGAAAAGGTGAGAAAATTATCTTTCATGTCTATGTAAAAATACTTGTTGTTGTCTTTTTAGTTTTCTTTCTACTAGTATGATATATATTGTTTTGAAGTTACCAAAGAACATGAAAGTATAGACTAACACATAATAACAGTGTGTAAATGCAAATTATGTCCGAGGGTTAAAAAAATTATGTCTTTTTGCTTCATGCAGGTCAGAGCTTGTTTGCAGACCCAAGTACACAAATGCACTGCCTGACATTCCCTTTGACCCCAAGTTCATCACATATCCATTTGAATCCAACAGGTGAGTTATCCATTCACACATCTGTTAATACAGGCACATTGTACTTTAAGGTGGCCATTCTTTTTTGGAAGTCTTTATGATTAATGCTTCAACTGTTGTTGATTGGTAATATTGATCCACTTGTCTGTTTACTTTGATACCTTTTTCTGGTTGATATGTTTATTTTTCCTTTGCTTTCCAGATTTGTTCAGTACAATCCGACATCATTAGAGAGAAGTTACAAACATGAGCTGCTAACAGAACATGACCTTGGGGTCACCATTGATCTCATCAACCCTGACACTTATGCTATTGATGCAGAAGGTAAGTCCCCATTCACCTGGGAGCGGCAAGATTTCTGTTTCAGGATTACAGACACACCACAAGCTTGGGCTGGCCCAGTACATCCCTGCCCCCAGAGGTAATCAGGACTCCAAGTGCGGCCATGTAAATAGAGTTTAAGCACAATTTTGGTTCTTTTTTTGCACTTTGTCGTTTTCATGTTTTCTTTTCAGCACCATCACCCCACCGGCCGCACTTAGCCGTGCACCCAGCACCCTGGTCGTGAGGGGTTTTGACCAGTACCACATAGAAGTAGACTTGTAATAAGTGCTAAATAAGAAATTACTAGTACAACAGAGATGGTTGAACTTGCACAGATATCAAGAGGACATTTTGTTGAAGAGTAACATTAAATCTCTTTGTTTCTTTTGTTCTATTTGTTAATGAATAATCGTTCTTGAAACAGATTACCGGTAATTTGTCCATGTTGTATGATCTAAAAATTCTATGTACAAAACCCTGCATGTCTGATTGTGTGTGAATGAGATGTGTGTCTTCCTACTCCATAGCTTACCTGGACCCATTAGATGAGAAGCTGCTAGAAGAGGATATGTCAACCCCACAGGATTCCAAGAGGTAAAGCAACAGTTGTTTGAAACTGGTACAAATGTATCCATGCAAGGTCATATCCTCTACATGAATAAAACTGATATTTATCCACAGCTGCTGTTTGTTGTTGTACCTTCATATCAAATTCATACCTTAATTTTACTTCTATCTCCAGATCCAGACATCATGCCAAGAACGTGTCCTGGTTAAGAAGAACAGAGTACATCTCCACAGAGTATAACAGGTTCACACCTAGCAGTGAAAAGGCAGAAACAAAGTAAGTGTCATTGTCTAATGTTTCTTTTTTAACCATTGTTCATGTATATTCTGCCCCATGAGGTTTTTGTCCATGTCCGGTTGCATTTGTTGCATTAAATAAAAGTATTTTGTTTATATATGTGTTATGTATCTATCAACAGAGTGAGTAAGTAGTTTGGTTAGTGCTTCATCTACATGTATATTTGAAACATGTGACCTGCTGAAAACAACTCTTATGTTGCTCAATTTTATTTTTCAGGATTGGACATAGCATCAAAAAACAGTTCAAAGAGGAAGACATATACAAGGTAAGAAACACTACATTAAGTCCACACAAAAAAGTCTTCTAGTTATTTTTGTCACTCCATGGAAGATAAAAAAAACAGACTGGCTCTCATACCACTTTGGCAAATTGATTCTTGATATGACGTGTAACAGTCCTTTTTGTATTCTCTTTACAGGATAGGGAAAGTCAGATTGCAGCCATCGAAAAGACATTTGAAGATGTTAAGACGCCAGTAAGTATCAGAGCATTTGGCCTTGTAATGACTTTATACTAACTGCTGCTTTCTCGACTTAAACCATGGCATTTTGAACTAGAGTTCCGCGATCTCATACCTTCGCCAAATGATGTTAATCTTTATGGCTGACAAATATAGATTATTCCCCCTGATTGTGCAGATAGGGTCCTCATTTCCATGAATTATATCTTATTCTCATTTATCATATTCTCAACCAAAAGTCTTATATTAACAAAAGGTGCCATTCTATTATTTCCTCATAAATTATGCAAATAAGGTCCTGATTTAAATACATCATGTTTAATGATGTTTACCTTCACTGAACTTTCAAATACCACAAGTATGAAATTCCAGGCAGTTATCTTTACAGAATTATAACATTTTCTCATTAATTATGCAAATTAAGTCCTCATTTACATAATCAATATCTGCCTGTGCTTCTCTCCTTCTCAATTACCAATCTCACAAGCTTCAATAGTCCTATCATGGAATGCAGCTGATTTATAGAATATCCCCATAAATTATGCAAATCACATCCACATTTGCATAATTGTCACATAATTACATCAAGCATCACATAAGCTACCTACATACCAAAAATCACGACGATCCGTCAACTGGTTCTTGAGTTATCCTCTTTTGAATATTTTCAAACAGATAGCCCTGCAGTTCCAGAGCAAGCCGCTAGGGGGCTCAAACTGATGTCACTTCTTCCCTAGCACAAGAGCTACCTACCACCTAAATTTCGTCACCCTAGCATGTCTAGATCCTGAGATATCAAAACCGGAAGTTTAGCTGCAGTACCATAACAAGCCGCTAGGGGGCCCAAAATCTAATCAGTTCGAGCTCTCATCAAGACCTACCCACCTACCAAATATCAAGATAATCCATCTAAGCTTTCTCGAGATATGCTGTTGACACACAGACAGACAGACACACACACGGCCACGAAAACATAACCTTCTCCAATTCTTGGCGAAGGTAATGATGACTGACACTGAGCCACTCCTATATTCTTCTCTTGCTTTCACCAGATCACACAACATTACAGTAAGGGTGACAGGGTACAGCCACTGGAGGTTCTGGAGTTCTTCCCTGACTTTGAAGTAAGTTCTTTCATATATACTACATGTACTATTAGTGCTGAAATTTGGATGCATGGTTGTTTTTTCAAGCTTTTCTTCTTTCAGAAAATGTATTTATTTGATACGGACGCATTAATTCTGAGTGCTTTGTAACAGCCTATAAAATGTCAAAGATTAAGACAATAAACTATACAATCCCCATTTCTTAAAATAATGCATGTACTTGTATAAGATGTATAACACATTTGTATAGAAAACACAAAATAGGTTGCAGTAGTCCCATTTTCTTTAAATTTTGGCCATGTTTTGACAATCCCTTTGAAGATGTATACCTACACATCTAAGTTTAGACCCCATATACATGCAGTAAACATTAGGTTAAGTCAGTTTTCATTGTTTTGTCTACTGATGTGTTTTTGATTACCCAAGTTCAAAGTGTGTAAGGCTGATAATGTGTCCCTTCTGTGCAGAACTGGGCCTTCCCATGTGCCCAGGTGATATTTGATACAGACCCAGCTCCCAGGGGCAAGTCTGTGCCTGCAGCAGTAGAGGAGATGTCACAGGCCATGATAAGGTGGGTTGGCATGGTGACAAACTCTTGGGGGAAAAAGACTTGGCATTACCTCTGGACCTCTTACTGCGTCTTGGATACCCTTAGTTTTACAGCCACCCCTACATTTGATCAACTACAGCATTGTATGATTATGAAAATTTAAAAAAAGTTGTACTGAATTTTGTTTTTGATAATATTGAGTCATATGTACCTGAGCAGTGTCTATATTATACTTGCCTTGCTGTCCTTTTGTTTTTACACATACTTTACTGTTAATCCAACAGAGGTATGGTTGATGAGGAGGGAGACCAGTTTGTGGGCTATTTCCTACCGGTGGAAGAGACTGTGACAAAGAGGAAGAGAGAAGAGGAATCAGAAGTAGACTATGTGCCAGAGGAAGAGTGAGTCCCTTTGTAATATAAACAATTCACCTGAAGTGCTTTTGCCTTAAACTTTAGTTTCTATATGCTTACATTGTCTACTTGATGTAATCATCTCATGACTCACTTTTTTAAAATTCTGTTGATTATTTAATCATCACAGCAGTTGTTATCATTTGTAGTAAGACAGTATGTCTCACAAACAAGCCAGCTTACATGTATATGGTTGAAGTAACTTATGCTTGAGGCATGATTTTGTGTTCAAATATTTCCTGGTAACCCTTTTATTATGTGTGATGTCTTCTTAAGGTATGACTACATGATGGCTCGTGAGTACAACTGGAATGTCAAGAACAAGTCCAGTAGAGGCTATGAGGAGAACTATTTGTTGTGTTCAAGGAGATGGTGTGTACTACAATGAGCTGGAGACAAGGTAAAGCTTTCAACTAGATAA
>NW_017803843.1:2235925-2240157 GCF_001625305.1 Branchiostoma belcheri | reverse complement strand
ATGTAAATTTCTTCTTTAATTGTGGAAATGACCTCTGCATTACATGATATATGCATCGTGATGTATGTTAACTTTTGATTAACTTACAGATGTCCCAAGTATGACATTCTCATCATTCACCATTACGAAATCATATAATTTTCGCATTAATTATGCAAATTAGGTCATCATTTGCATAATTAGTATCTGTTGAAGTTCCGCCTGCCATAGGTTACATACATTACATGTATGTAAGTAGTATAATGTAAAACACTGTAATTATAGAATTTCCTCATTAATTATGCAAATAAAGTCCTCATTTGTATAATTTGCATTTAATTATGTACATCTCTCTCTCAGCTACCTACACACGAAAAATAATGAAAATATGTCGTTCCTGTCTGGACTTATTGGCTTTTAAACATTTCGCCAGAAAGTGCCCTGCAGTTCCAGAACAAGCCGCTAGGGGGCCCAAACTCATGTGACTTCTTCCCAAGCACGAGAGCTACCTTCCATCAAAATTTTATGACCCTAGCATGTCCAGATCGCGAGATATCAAAACCGGAAGTTGCGCTGCAGTACCAAGGGAAGCCACTAGGGGGACCAAAATCTAATCATTTCCAGTTTTCGTCACACCCTACCAACACACCAAGTATGAAACCAATCCATCCAGGCGTTCTTGAGTTATCTTGTTGACCAACAGACAGACGGACAGAAGGACAGACGGACAGACGGACAGATAAACGCAACTGAAAATATAACCTCCATGACACATTTCATGGAGGTAAATATAACCTCCATGACACATTTCATGGAGGTAATAAAGGAGGGTTGAAAGAATTTGATGTTTTGCCTTTATTATGAGTGTTGATGTAACATTGCTGATGAATTCTTTGTTTCTGTGCAGAGTGCGTCTCAGCAAGAGGAGAGCTAAGGGAGGCCAGGGTATCCAGTCCAGAACATCACGTCTGGTGGTTAAGCACAGGGACTTCCTGGAGAAGGAGAGTGCTGCTCAGGTGAGACTACAGCAGATCTGCAGATGATTTGGGGAAATGTGTTACCAAGTCACCTAGATGGTAGAGCAAAACCCTTGAGACAATGAGGGCAATGACAGAAAACTCAACAGCATGGAAAATTCTAACAGGCTTATATAGCTCCTGTCAGACATTCACAACCTTCCAATGACATTGCTCCTGACCACTTCCAATGACTCCCAACCACTCCTCAACCAAGGTTGGCGCTTGGTTGAGAGTAGCCTGGAATCCTCCTCTTGCTCCAATCATTCTTCCAATTGCAATCAAGCAGAATATGACTTTTCTGACTTTGATTTTCAAAATCTATATAAAGCTAGCACAACTTCAGGAAAGCCATGGTCAACAATGTTTGACAGGATCTTTTGGGAATGTTTTTTCACATGTGTTGTGTTTTTCACAGCAAAACCGTCTGATGATGCTGGAGCCTCCAGTGGTAGAGGAAGAAGAGGAGGAGGAAGAAGAAGAGGCTGGCATCAATGGTGACAATGAATTAGGTGTGGTTCTTGCCATATTTATTGTGTTGTAACTTTTAAGGACAAAATGACTGAAGTAATGCTACGCAGTAGCTACCAGTAATTGATGAATATAGATTCATGTTGCATATTTCAGCAGGGCTCGATTAATTTTTGGGAAAAGGTGCACTGGTGTACCCAACCTAAAAATAAGGTGCACAAAAACATTTTTGGGTGCACCATATGGAACAAAACAGATCTTACTGCTCTTCTTCTGAGCTTGAATCTGAAATGGAAGCTAATTTTGGAATGTTAAACAAGTACCACAACAAGGATTTTATTATTTTTTCTGACACTCAGATGCTAAGAATGTCCTGTACACTACATTATATTATACACACACATTTTGATATGTACAAAAATACCTACAAAAATATTTGGGTGCACCAGTGCACCCACAGATAAAAATTGGGTGCACAGCTCCAATTTTGGGTGCACTAAGGTGCACATGCACCCAGTATTTCGAGCCCTGTTCAGTGTTAGCATGCCATAGGCAATTCCATCACCTGTAAACTGGTACTTATTTTGTGATAATCCAGCATGCAGAAGGTGAATATGCTGAGGATGTAGCTGTCCTTAAACATAGGGATGATGGCAGCTTTGCACAGGAAAGATATCAAGGGATTTGTAGATTAACAGGGACCATTTTAAGTCAAGAACATAGTTTCACACTTTGTTGACTTAATGTTTCAATGAATATTCCAATTCAGCTCATGTTTCCATTGTGTAATATGTTTCTTTTGGGAAACAGGACTCACTAGGGTTTTTGGTTTAGAAAATTATCATTCTGAGCACAGCTTGTGGCATGATAAGAGTGTGCTTTGATTAGCTAACATTTGACATGCAATTCTCAGTGAGCAAGGAGAGCAATTTCCCCAGGTGCATGTGCATGCTTCTCCTTGTGATTAAACTTGGCACAGATGACAACCAAAGGACTGTAAGCAGTAATGAAGAGTTCAATTTTCTGTTCTCTTAAGCTTTTGATGGGAAAGCCAGACATCAGGACCCCATCTGGAAAGATATAATACATCAATATGCCATTTAATAAACCCATTGGTCAATGTTTACACCAAACGCAAAGGGACGAATTAATCAAGACCATGATGCACAACCAATTTCCAAGTTAAATTGGAGAGAGTGTTAGTGAGCTCGTGTGTCATTATTCATCGCAGTCGGCAGTGATACCCAAATAAGAGTGCGCTGAGTAAAGAAATTAGATGCTTTAAATCCAGTTCTATTTGTGGTGAATAATTGCAGGCTCCCAGCAGAACCCATTAGAGTGTGTTGATCTCCTGTGCCCCAAACAGAGCTGCAGATAGTGAGGAGAACAGCCTGCCCTTTGCAGGATCACTTATCTGATGGGTTGTTGTAAATGTAGAGCTAGGGGAAAGGTTTCCTGGACTGTAACACATTCTTGTAGCTATAACTATTTTATTGCCTAGTCTTGCAGCACTACGAAAAAATTCATTTTGTGCTTGACACATCCCATTGGGTAGGCAGTCACTGTCAGTCATATCTGGTAGTTTTATACACATTCTGCCCAACTACGGTACACCAGCAGCCACACAGTTAAATTGAACATGAAATATTGCCCCTCCCTCCCTGTCCCTTTGACATGGAACAAGCCTTTACTCTTGAGGAGACAGGTCATTATAGATGATTGTTGAGATGAAGATGGTGTGAGTGTCTTGTGGACGTGAGGATGCTGATTAATTTTACTCACCTCTCTTGCCACACTTTCATCATTTGGTGCTTCCTTTGCCCTCTGTAATTAAGTAGACAGCAGTGGGATAGAGCACCCATAATTGCTAGGCTAAGGATGTATTCTTCTTGTAGTTGCAGTACATGCAGCAGTGCAATATTTTCTTATAAGCTTGTTCATGTTGACAACTTTATTGTAATCATTAATACAAAAGTATGCCACAGCCTGATAGTCACTATGGCAGCAGCAATATTTTAGGCCACGAATTGGACAAAGGGATTTTTAATTGCAAATATCAATGCAACACTGAGGTAACCTAGGAGTTCCCTATGGTTGTGCAGGGGTCATCAAAAGATTTTTTCAGTTGAAGCAAAATTTGCTACTGGAAATTTTGCAATTGTTATAGTAACCATATGTATAGAACATAGTGCTTATGTATGGTGCAGTTTCAAGTCGTTGAACATAATTCAAAATATTTATCTTTTACAGGTTACATGTAGATAGATGGATAATTGCTTTAAATGGGACCCAGGATATTTTAGCCTCAATTGGTCAATAGTTCTAGGGGCACAGGGCAGCATTTTTATTGGAATTATAGGGCCAAGGGATTGACCTTTGGTCTATAGAATGAAGATTACCAGGGAAGGTTTTATAGCAGTGAAATCATGTAATGAAAAACAGTGGGAATTTTTTGTCAACAGTGTACTAGTAAAGCTGAATGCCAGTCTACTTTGAAGTTGAATGGCACAATTCTTTCAACAGGTATTAGCAGTCTGTAGTTCCTTGTAATATATTATCATGATAAGAAATGAAAAGGAGAGTAATATAATACGAATAGACCCAAGTAGTTTCCTCAACATGAATGTGTTCTGCACACAAATGTATGGGGTTGGATGAAAGTTCTGCATGACAATCTAATCACTGCAGATTTACAGTGGTACCTTTTTGAGGCTGTAGCCTCGGGGAGTTGGAAATGGTCATACTATAACAGATTCCAATGCCATC
>NW_017803843.1:2235002-2235411 GCF_001625305.1 Branchiostoma belcheri | reverse complement strand
TATCCCCTGTAAAAGGATCACTGCCTATCAAAATGAATCACCCTGAGGCCAATGTAGGGAGACTGCCCAAAAGATGTCTGACCTACATTGTTCTCTTGTTGTGCCTCTTAGTTGTTGATCAGGTAACAAAAAACATATTGCAGCTGTATATTGTTCATACTGGTACTAAGTGCATGTTTTGTGCTTTTCAAATTTAATGTTTTAAATTTCCCTAATGCTTACCTGTAGCATGTACTTAAATTAGTGCACCGTTGAAAGAGCATAATGTTTCCTGAAGCTGAAATATTAAATCCTGTTTGCTTGCTGCCTGTTTGCTGCAGGTGGTGACCTGGAGAGTGGAGATGAGCAGGAGAGGAGTGGCAGTGAGAAGGGAGGATGAGAGTGAGAAGTCAGGAAGTGAAGCTGAGGG
>NW_017803843.1:2225303-2234982 GCF_001625305.1 Branchiostoma belcheri | reverse complement strand
AGGGGGGGGGGTGCAACAGCACAGTATAAATTATCAGTTGACAAATTGATGCACCTGGAGGCCTGCCCAAAAACTTATCCCCTGTAAAAGGATCACTGCCTATCAAAATGAATCACCCTGAGGCCAATGTAGGGAGACTGCCCAAAAGATGTCTGACCTACATTGTTCTCTTGTTGTGCCTCTTAGTTGTTGATCAGGTAACAAAAAACATATTGCAGCTGTATATTGTTCATACTGGTACTAAGTGCATGTTTTGTGCTTTTCAAATTTAATGTTTTTAAATTTCCCTAATGCTTACCTGTAGCATGTACTTAAATTAGTGCACCGTTGAAAGAGCATAATGTTTCCTGAAGCTGAAATATTAAATCCTGTTTGCTTGCTGCCTGTTTGCTGCAGGTGGTGACCTGGAGAGTGGAGATGAGCAGGAGAGGAGTGGCAGTGAGAAGGAGGATGAGAGTGAGAAGTCAGGAAGTGAAGCTGAGGGTGAGGACAGGATGGAGGAGGGCAGTGAGAAGGAGGGGAGTGATGCAGGCAGCGGGTCTGAGAGCGAAGCTGAGGATGAAAACAAGGATGAAGAGGAGATCTTTGGGAGCGTCAGCGGAAGTGGTAGTGAGAGTGAAGATGGCCAGAAGAGTGACTCAGGGGATGATAGTGACTAATTTGTATACTGGATCTAGAGTGAATGAAATTATTCGACACCAAACATCCTGTACCTATGTGTATACACTATAATCCATTGTCTTTAGGTACAAGACAAAGGTTGTGCTGTTGAAATTAGGACTGTAGCCACCAGGCTTTGTCAAATTGGATTTTGAATCCTTCAAAGAAAAGCTGCAGTTTTCACCACTGACTAGGTGATTGTGTGAGCTAGGCTAAATTGCAAGGTTAATAAATTAAGTAAATCAGTAAATGGTACCCAATTTGGTAATTGGTAGCAGAAAAATGGGTAGAAATGAAATAGTGGGCAATTCATCCTTGCTTCTGTGGGCTGGACAGATGGTCCTCAAATCCTTACTGGACTCCTGGTTGATTTAGTTGTCGGTAATTATGTCTGCAACCACCCTATTTAGTTGTTTGTGAAATCAGTATGAATTGGCACTGTACTGTGAATAGCTAAACGTTATCAGCTAGTTGCAGGAGAATAGCTCATCCCTCCTACTTACATGAATGGCAGTTGAAGAAAAATCAATGCAAACACTCCTGTAACATACTTTTTGTACTTCCCCAGAGATCTGGGGTTCAAGCTATCCATCCAAGTGTCCAGATACGTTTTGCTGTATGACATGAGTAGTGAAGTTGCAGAATTTATTAGGATCTTCTTTAATCATGTATGACGTAAACTGTACAACTTTATCAGAATTTCTTGATTGCAGGTTGCTGGGACATCATATACCTTTCTCCTTCTTTTCCATTTCTTTGGCCTTGTCCAATACCTGAGCTGACAATTTATTACATGTAAATTGAGAGCTACAATAACTGTTGCCATGTAACCTACATCATCTACCATAGTTGTCAGACTGGAAAGCCTTCCAATAGTGATTCATGTGATTTTGTGCACCATTACCACAGACAAAATCCTCCAAAATCATAATGTGTGGCTTCTGAGCTGTACATGGTTAAACCCATCATATTTCTTTCCTAAAGGTATGAGCTGATGCTCAGTAAAGCCTCATTATCACTGTTATAGAAACATGTTCACGTCTCACTAGTGATAGACAACTTGCCTCTGTGACTTTGACACTAACATTTTGTATGAATTATTGGAGACTTCAATGGAATAAAGGATCTATTATTATTTGAGGTCATGTGTGGTGAAGAATTGCTGGTTTGAGTCTTAAAATGTGATGGTCCATTTCAGCATGTAATCCTTGCATCGCAATCCCATGGAAATGGACAGCAAGGAAAGGTCTTATATAGAATCAGGCTTGGGTATATTCTGAAGAGAAGGGCTGTGGTGTACATGGTTGGTCACACACTACATCTGCAGCACGCATCTCAAGTTTAGTCCATTCACTGATTTAGCTTGAGTTTAAAGTGACTTGGGAATGCAAACTTGTAATGGCCACAGTAAATGTTACTAGATATTCCAAACATGTCACACAGCTCATGGCCACAGACATTTTCTCATATATCTGACTATGCCTCAGGGAAAAGTATTTCAAGGTGTAGCCATGAAAAATCTTGCAATGTGCTGCCACTTTTGTGACCATAAATTACATAACATAGCCTGACCTACGGGCCAGCAATGGGCATGCCCACAGCTGTGACTGTTACACATCACAAATTTTGGAGTTATGTGCTTTGCCTTGTAGTCATACCTACTTCTACATGTGTGCATGCTGATTTGTATGAAGGGTATTGTCAAGAGTCATGCTAAGAACTTCAATGAGACTTGTGGATAGCATATTACACCCCAGAGTTACAATGTTAGCAGAACCGCTCCGAAAATTGCATGTTTGCAGTGAATCAATAAACATCTTATTGCAGCCTGTTAAGAATTTGGAATCAATTTGCAATATGACCTTGACCAATGACTTCTGGTATAAAAGGCTTTTTACAGGGCCAGAAATTGGTATTTCCTTTGAAACTGCTTTGGCTCTCCACTGCTGTTTTGTTTTCCATGAAAATCCACCAGCACTGACAGTAGGAGTAGCAAGATGCATGCAGTGTTGCTAATGGTAAGACCTTAGGTAATCTTGATAAATACACTCAGGTGGTTGCTGTTGGCAAATGTATTCAAGTTCATGTGTAACAAATTGCAAAATATTTTCTACACTTTAGCATTGAAGTGACACATTATGTTCTGTGATTGCAGTCCTTGTACTAAGTTCAAGTCACCCATCCAACTGGGGCAATTTGCTTCTTTTGGGAATGGCTATTGTGTTACTGTATGATAGCCAAACTGTTGATTGTGTTGCATACATTTATTTATAAGGCCACACCAATTTAACTTGTTGGTTCTCGGATTTTTTCAGAAAAAATATGAAGTGACAGGGAAAAAAAAAACAGGTCTAGGCATCGTATTATAGCCCCAAATGCTACGATACGAGCCATGAAGTCAACAAAAAAGGCTGGGTTAAAATTTAAACTATAAATTTTGAACTTTTAATCAAACCACTGCATTGATAGATGGAAAAACTGGAAAAGGACTTTCCTCAACTGTTGGGGGCAAAATATAAGCATTTTTAGTTGATTCAGAACCAGAATCTTTTTTTTTTTTTTTGCAAATCAGAAAAAAATGAGGCGAATCCAAGAACCAACAAATTATATTGGTGTGACCTAAAGCATCATTAATATCTGATATTTCCAATGCCAGTGTAAATGACTCCCTTACAGTAAGTCAGCACACAATTTTCTACATACCATTAATAACAAAACAATGCTGTTCTGCTGGAAGGTTCAGAAAGGAAAATCTTTTTGGCTAGTTGTATTCAAAACAAGGTAGAATCCTGTGTAGCCTGTAGCTGCACACAATGGGATTCTGTAGGTGTTAATTTGTTTTGAAAACGACCATGTGCAAGAATGTTCGGACTAAAAACATGGTTTGTTGAGGGAATTCAAATAAGGCACTAAATGTGCTGACAATTTAGTGCATTTCTTACACTCAAATATTTCTGCCAGACACAGCTGGGGAGAACAAAGCTACATGGACAATTATGGGAGTGACTAAAAGTGGCAATGTTTACAACCATGTCATAACATTACATCCTTGTGGTTCATAAAATGTTTGTCTTTCATCTTTTCTCCACCTGTTCTATCCACTCAAATCTAAATCTCATGTCTTCCTTCCTTTGAAACTTGGTTTTGTACATATTTTCATTAGTTTCATGTGTTCTATCAATTTAGAACAAACCTGTTTACTGTCATATATGAAGCTTGAAGTCTAGTTGATGTGTCTTGGAATAATGTGCTGTTTAGTCACAGCTATATTGCAGAGGTGTTACCTTGTGACTCATTTGATTTAGTACACATGTTCTTCATATTCAGACAGCCTATTCTCCATCCATCCAAGTTTCTGGGACAACTGTTTCTAATTCACTGTCCCACAAGGGTATCACACCTACTAGTTGCACTGGGAATAGCTGATCTTGGGGAACCTTTTTGTGGGCTGGGACAAATCCTTAATGATGGAAGATGTCTTATTCTTAGCCTTCTGGAAAGCAGCAACTCGCAACTCGCACAGGATGACAAGTACTTTAATTAGCCTGGAGCATGACACATATAGTGACTACAGCAGTGATATTTACAACCTTTATGGGCAGATAAATCTGTTTCCACATTTGCAAACCTCACCAGCCTAATTCGATAGCACTCTTTTGACAATAGCAACACCATAATGTGTTGCTAAATGAGCACATACATGTAGCTGACGAACATTTATTTTCTTTCTCGGTCTTGCACTGTTTACATTGTATCTTTAGTCTCATGAAGGATCTTCAACTTGACCCATGAAACGAGGTTTGCCTTCCACTCTTCCACTATAATGCTATTATATATAACCGTTAGTATTATTACTACTTGTCTACAATAGCACAGTACAATTGGACTTAAGTGCTTTACATCACATTATCATTTATACATTTTGCAGACAATATTATTCATGAACATACACTACAAAAAGCCATTCACATTTCTCCATGTTGCCTTTTATATCTTCAAGGCAGGATATTAATATTCATAGATATACCATATACAAATAGGAACACATCAGTACAATGGCACTAGCCCAATACAGCTTCAATAGGTTATACTTCAGACAGTCTTCTTACAAAAAATAAAAATAACTTAAGATTCAAATTTGTTAATTTATAGCATAGTAAAAAGGGTGCACTTGGTTAGACATAGTATTGGCAACAAAAATTCTTCAATACTGCATGTGGTAACATTGGGCAGAATATAGTGACATAATGAAATGTACAAAACTTGCTCTATTTATTCCATCACTGGCCATGACTGTCTTCTAACACTGAGACCAGGGTCATATAAAAGCCAGTATGTATTTACAACCTACAGGTAGACATATCTGAATGCTCATTAATACCAGCAGCACTGGATCTGGTGTTACTTTCTGGCTATCTTGCAAGAGCAACTAGGGATTCTCTTGGTTATCATGGCAGAAATATCATCAGAGCTACTCACAAGTTATGGCTATGTTGGTTGGTACAGAGGATAGTACTGCATTCTCTCTGTCTGTAGAATGACTCCATTGAGTCCATTTGTAATGTTGCTTACTATTCACAAAGCCTTAGCCTTGGGCAAAATTCAAGGTGACCCAAAGCCCTGCTGAATAATGGAAGGGCAACAGCATCATCCCATGTTAAAATTGCACAGTATGGCTTCTTGAATATACAAATTATATAGACAGGTCTTATATCCAGGGGGATCACATCATGGCAGTCTAAATCACCTTTGATTGAATGGATTAATATTGCACGTTCTGCTGTACAGCTGCAGAGGGTTACAAATTAGCCTTGTATCCATTTGGGATGAAGATATTCTTATGAAATCCTTTGAAGTATCCCCTGACAAAAGGTGATGCAGGATGCACTCATATCAATCACATTTAAAAGAGACAGAAGGGTCACCACATGGTGCCTTCATGTCTGTAGCTTGATATTTAGGCAACAAGTTAAGCGATTCTAGGCACACAGAAATGTAAGATGAAATATGGCACAATCAAACAATCTTCAGGAGGTCACATGCTTTATGAAATATTGCATTCAGTTTGATCAACTGTGGGCTAAGCATACCACTCTTTCTACTTTTTTTCAATATGGCAATCAGCCCAATACAATGTCTAGCAATCAAAGTTGGAGTCAGCCCTTCCTTCAAATATGTTTTCCATGCATGAACTGTAGCACCGCAACCTCCACAAAAGGTCCTGGGGAGACAGATAATGCCTTTACATGTCTGAGCTATCTTGGCACTTGGTAACCACAGAATGGATGGCACTGGAATGGTGTGATTTCACCATAATGGTCCATTTTCCTTTAAGAGGTCAGCTACTAGGAGCTGACCACATTTCTGGGTCACTAGCTCATGAAAGGGCATTCTGCCCCCCTGTGTGGCTATGGAGTCATTTGTGTTGAATAGACTATTCTACATCTATCACAGCCGGCTAAATATACCATAGCCACAAAAGTACATAATGTATATCATGATGGATACCTTATATCATTTGCTTATCCTCTGTCATATGAATGTAATACATGTATTAGGTCTAATACCAAATTTGTGAAGTAAAAGTAGACCTTTCAATCAAATTGAGTGTTTTTTGCTCTTCAATATGGAGTTAACGTTAATGTTAAATGAAATTCATGTTACATAAGGATGGTGTTTGTTAACATGCATAAGATATGTATCGCCTGAAAGGACCTGCCATGTCCAAGGTGCAAACAAGCATATCTGTCAGTGTGACAAGTTTGAAGTTACATGTAAAACTGCAGTTGTGATTGCAGACTTGTTTGATTAAGCCCATTAGTGTATGGCAGTACTCTATTCTCTTGAATACAAAATCATAAAAGTCAGTACGTGAAGACATAGGTCAATTCACTTAGACCATATATGTCTGTGCCTGCAAGGGTAACATGGTGCTTAGCCATAAAGGTAAGCTCTCTTTATCCTCGTTTCAGACAGACCGTCACCACATGTACCTGTTCCAGTTCATGTGCATGTACCTTTAGACTATCATGGCCCTGCCTGTCATTCCAAAAGACATGGAAAATCCCAGGAAAGATAGCAGTGCAGTTTGGTAAATCCCTCATGACAGGATGGGCAGAAGCAAATCAATCAGTCCAGGAAAGTTGCCAGAGCCATACTTTTTTTCCAATCCTTGATGAGACATTGCTAAGTCCCTGTAGTTGCTACTTTTGTGGTAGTGTGAATGGAGATAGGGAGCCATTTCTACATGGAATGATGCATATCTACACACGTTCACACAGCAAAATGGTTTCACAGTACATGACAGATTGGGATTTTGGTCATTTCTTATACATGTATTGTATTGTACTTCCTGCAGGGTTACCACTGTTGCCTTGTAACATTACAAGTCACATGCTATAACCCTCAGTACCAGAGAACGAATCAATCTCTATATGACAATTTACATCTTTCTGCAATAAAGTAACACCAGCATGGGTGAAGTAGCTGGCATGCTGTGTCTGGTTTATAGTGGGCAATTTTTGCCTAAGCTGTTTTGAATCAATTCATCAACCTTCTGGTGATAGCATAACTGTCACATCTAAGCTCAGCATTCCTGTCAGACTAGCAGATAGTTGTGTGTAGTAAGGGTGGAAACCAAAGTAGCAAATGTGTCATGATGCCCATCTGGCCGGAACATGTCTTAGCATCAGAGCAATTTTTCTTAGCAATGCCAAGTTATTATCATACATTCAACATCATAGATCTATATTCTCTGACATTCCTGGCCCCTGAGGATGCAGGACAATTGCTGCACTTCAAGTCAAGTGATGACATGTTACAGGCAGTGATGTCCTACATCAAGGTGCTTTTAAAAGTAGTGCCCCTTCAAGAATGGCATCCACCTTTGAAAAGTGCTAAAATGACCTTGGAAGCCATGAGTAAATGCGGGATCTTCAATTTCATGTGCAAGAAATCCACTTGCGTGTCTTCAGCATTGCACCTAGTTTGCAAACATGGTTGTCAAAATGTGGCCAATAGATGCTTCATCTTGGAGACACCACCTTTGTCAACTTTTCTGTCTGGCAAATGCTACAGTAGTACAGTACATGTCAGATGTGTGATCATCATTACAACACACTCATCTAGTATGGAAAGTTGACCATGTCCCTACAGCATCCATCAGTAGCATCTTCTGTCCGTGTCAGGGTACTTGACCTTCAGCTCGTTCTTGAACTGGCGGAAGAGGAGCCTGTTCCTGTTGTTCTCCTCGTCCTTGCTGGCATGGAAGTCTGTCACTGTCTTCCAGCCCTTGTGGATGAGGAAGGCTCGGTCCAGCACAGAGAAGCCATATCCTGCAATGTGCAGCTCACACACCTGGAAAACATTCACATTCAGGCTGTCAGAACAGAAAAATTGCATAACTAGCTCTTCTTGTTCTCAAGAAACTGACATACTGGTAAATGCGGTAATAGTATCAAATCATTACTGTATTTTTACAATCAGTAATTCAGTATTCATCTTCATCCTTAATTGCAACAAAATGATATCAAATTCCACAAGGCATTCTACTGTACTTTATCTGAACAGTATCAACAGTTCCCTAGCAGCCCAACATATCAGTATGCTAGTCACTCATCCAATAACAGGAAAATTGATAAGTAGTTTCAGATACAAATCCAACCATTAGAAGAGGTCTACTGTGTGATAAATGTGGCCTTTTGATGCCACTGATATTGATTTTGGCACAAAGGCAGTGTCAATGAGTTTTCTTCCTGAAAAAGGTAGCTTTCCTGTCAACTTGTTCAAAACCAGCTATGGTAGCTTCCATAGCTTTGTGGAATCAGAAAAACTGAACCACAGAACTATTTGGGGTAACATAGGCAGGTGATCTGTCACTCCTCCAGTCCTTGGTGACACTGATTGACAGCTGGTCCTAATGAAAACACCCTGCCATGTGTCACTCCTAAAGTGGTGACTGGGAGACAGATGGGCATGTCATCAGCCAGTAGTTAACAAGTCCAGGGTGGGAGGTACTAGGTAGGTGTAATCCACTCCACTGTTTGTGGTACAGATGGGAGGGGAGGGAGGGGGAGGAGGGGCAGCTGAGCACTATCAGTCAATACTTATTGACCACCTGCAGCATATCTCCAGTCATCACCATCCCATGGGGCACCTTAACCTTTGCTATGACATTTTCTTTGGGCCATCATGTTATCTATTCAGACTGGAGCAAGATACTGTATAGGGAGAGCTTCATATTAAAGTTACATCAACCCCATGAATCTGGAAGGAGTATTTTGCCAATATCATCCTAGTTAGTGCTTTCCTGACTTACCAGTTACCACATTCTAAACAGAATGTTGAATTCCCTTCGCATCCATATTCCATGATCTCATAGAACCAATGCAATAATTGAACAGGCCAGCAGCAACCAGTGAAAGTAACATGTCCCCTCTGCGCTCTAAAAACCTCATAGGTAATAACAAATATTCCCCTCAAGATCTACAGCTGCACAGTCACCTAATCATTCTGTGTAAGTTGCCCTTCATATTTATTGTCTATTAACTCCTGAGACCCTGCCCGCAGGCTTGATTTGAAGGCTGTTTCACCCTACTCTACAAAGTCGAGCGAGCAGATTAACTTGGTCGGGCTTGTTTGGATTAACTTTTATTTTAGTGGGATTGACTTTGTCCAGACAGGAGTCCATAAAATGTGTGCATTTGACAGATGAAAAAAAAAAACGCATGAAAACCTGGGGCACACTTCACCAGGATACTAGTACTGAGTACATGTACTCCTAACAGGTCCCACATGACAGGTAACAGAAAAAAGGATCTGTTAGACCTTCTTCACCTTCAGCTCTCTAACTTCACACTGGTAAATTATTACTGGCACACTGGTAAATTATACTGTGGCTTTGCATTTGATGTTATCAGCCAGACACCTTTATCCCCACTTTTCATGAGAAATTTACAATGTCATGCATTCTGGCTCTAAAATCAATATCTGACCTTGCATGATTAAAAGCCAGAATGCT
>NW_017803843.1:2224135-2225270 GCF_001625305.1 Branchiostoma belcheri | reverse complement strand
AGGAGTGACTATCAGAAAAGCAAGCAAGTCTTGACCCTTTCGTGCTCATTACCATATCAGCTACATGGCATATACCACTACATGTAGCAGTACATTAGGGACTGTACGATAGTTACCGGGGGGGAGAGGGCCGGTCGTCTGAGGGGGAGGGCCTAGGAAAAAAATTTTGAACCGGGGGGAGGGCCTAGGAAAAAATATTTTAATTTGGGGGAGGGCCTAAGTAAAATTTTTTTCCAAGATCCCTTTAACTCTACAATGTTTTTATACACGTTCAAAACATGATTAAACGTCTGTCCATACATATCGCAGCGATTTGTCGGTCACTGGAATCGGCAGAATTTTACGTTCCAATAATATCCATCCCTATTATTATAATGTATTCGCCCAAATCTCCCACAGTCCCCTTCAAAATCTTGCATTTTCGCCAGAATCGGCGAAACTGGACTACACAGCCAAATTAAATGGATTAAAATCGCGGCAATCGCGACACCGCGAAACGATACCGATCAAAAATGTAGGGAAGGCTTGTCTGAAGATTTTGAAAATTAATTTTCGCCGTTCAACGCACCCTTCCCAGTTGTGTGCGTGCGTCGGCAAAGCCTGACCCGCTGGTCCCGCCTCGCAACTCGCTCGAACTTCTCGGCGTGGATGTCGGATGTCGACGGATTAATTTTGGTATTTTTTTAAACCAAGGACTATTTTAACATTTATATCTATGTCCCTCCAATGTTAATTGAAAACAACAAGTAACTTGGCAATATTGTTTCCCTGTTTGTAATAAAATTGACGCGGAAGACGTGGACGAAAGGTACTACCGTGGCTAGATAGAGGATTATTTCGATTACACTGACTGACTTTAACGTTACTGACTTTAAATTTATAGCTCGATGTACCAGCAAAATTTGTGCTGCCAAATTTGCCCCTCAACATGCAAAACATGGGTTGAAATTCAAAATTTTTCCGGGGGGGGGGGGGGCATCCCCAAAAAAGCCGGGCCTACTCAGGCTCTAGTGGCGTCTGCGGGCTAGTGGCGCCTTCGGCGCTTCATGCGGGGGAAATTTTTCAAACAAAATCTCGTCCTCCCCATAAGAAATTTTCACTCTCTATGATTTCACGCCGGGGGGGAGGGCCTAGG
>NW_017803843.1:2202488-2224115 GCF_001625305.1 Branchiostoma belcheri | reverse complement strand
TCCAGTCATCACCATCCCATGGGGCACCTTAACCTTTGCTATGACATTTTCTTTGGGCCATCATGTTATCTATTCAGACTGGAGCAAGATACTGTATAGGGAGAGCTTCATATTAAAGTTACATGAACCCCATGAATCTGGAAGGAGTATTTTGCCAATATCATCCTAGTTAGTGCTTTCCTGACTTACCAGTTACCACATTCTAAACAGAATGTTGAATTCCCTTCGCATCCATATTCCATGATCTCATAGAACCAATGCAATAATTGAACAGGCCAGCAGCAACCAGTGAAAGTAACATGTCCCCTCTGCGCTCTAAAAACCTCTTAGGTAATAACAAATATTCCCCTCAAGATCTACAGCTGCACAGTCACCTAATCATTCTGTGTAAGTTGCCCTTCATATTTATTGTCTATTAACTCCTGAGACCCTGCCCGCAGGCTTGATTTCAAGGCTGTTTCACCCTACTCTACAAAGTCGAGCGAGCAGATTAACTTGGTCGGGCTTGTTTGGATTAACTTTTATTTTAGTGGGATTGACTTTGTCCAGACAGGAGTCCATAAAATGTGTGCATTTGACAGATGAAAAAAAAACAGCATGAAAACCTGGGGCACACTTCACCAGGATACTAGTACTGAGTACATGTACTCCTAACAGGTCCCACATGACAGGTAACAGAAAAAAGGATCTGTTAGACCCTTCTTCACCTTCAGCTCTCTAACTTCACACTGGTAAATTATTACTGGCACACTGGTTAAATTATACTGTGGCTTTGCATTTGATGTTATCAGCCAGACACCTTTATCCCCACTTTTCATGAGAAATTTACAATGTCGTGCATTCTGGCTCTAAAATCAATATCTGACCTTGCATGATTAAAAGCCAGAATGCTGGTGCCAACTTAAGCAATATGCACAGGAGTGACTATCAGAAAAGCAAGCAAGTCTTGACCCTTTCGTGCTCATTACCATATCAGCTACATGGCATATACCACTACAGTCCCTTACAGGCTAGAATTGAAAAACCCAAAGAAAACATTATCCAGAACAACAAATACGATATGCAACTTGCCAAAATTTCATCCTGACATGTCACGACTGCAGAACAGAACCAGAGAAGTTGTTTGTTATGATGTAACAGGACACCAAACACAGAGGAATTCCTAATCCAGGATGTTTCACAGGACAACAGATAACATCAGTGTCCCACCATCTGGGACAGCGTTCCTCCTCAGGCTCTTCAACTTCCAACAACAAACATGAACAAAGCTGCTGATAATGCTCAAAATAGTTCAACAATGAACTAGCTACAAAGAAGCCTGACCTTTTGTCCAAAGAGACAGATGGCATGTATTGTGTAATTTAGGGTTGGAAAGGTACCAGATGATTCACAAGACAATCTTATCAGTGTCCTGTCAGACCTTGCATCTTCCCAGGAATGTCCTGTATGTGGTGAATGGCACAGAGTTGGTCCTACTGCACCTCTCCCAGGGCATACATAGAGCCCACCTCCGGAAACATTTCATATTGAGTCCCCAGCAAACATGTTTGGAATCTGATCAGCCCTCTGCGGGGTACCTTCAAACCAAACCTGGGCCAGCCTGTCTCAACATAGACAGTGTCAAATATATTTTTTAAAAATTATTATACTGGACGTGTATGTATGTACAGAAGTCACTTATGCTAAAAGCAGTAACAAAATAGTACTGATGGAACAAGTATCCATATCTGACAAGTTTAGGTCAAAGAATGACCTGGAATGGGACAGCAATGTCCCAAAACATTTCACCAGAACTGTTGGGAACAAATGCTGCTCAGTAACACAGTACTCCCCCCCAAAATACTCCCCCACTCCTCCTTCTTAAAGTCAGGACCTTTTAGAAAAAGGTTTTATCATTAACCCACACCATGCATATTTGTTTTCTCCCTCACCATTTCCTTCTTTCCGCCTGCACCCACATATATGGATGCAGCAGCATCTGTGATAAATATCCACCTGTTTCTAGGGCCTTCTATAGATATACCCATAAATGAGCTATCATAAATGGAGTACAAAGAACTGGAAAAAAGGAATCAAAATATTGAAGAATGTAAACACAACTGCACTGCCCTGTCTGTTTCCTTCCCAGGGGAAGCTGAGATATTTCTCCACAAAATTCTGATGCTGTCTTGCACTTGAATGCAATTCCTTTGCAATGGTGTGGCACTTTGCTTAAAATCCCACGTGAATATTTAAAATTTCACCATTAAATAAAATGTCCAGAAGTCAAAATAAAAAACACTGGCCTAACTCACATAGTGCTTTATGTTTCTTTCTAATGTGTTGCTGATGTTATTGTTGGGCTTATATCTATGACTCCAGACATAATAACTATCACCTGTCAGCTTCTTATTACTTCCTATAAAATATATTGCCATAAAAACTACCGGTGACATGATATCAAAGAAAGGTTGCACAGAGACCTGCGTAAACAGATTACATTGCTGCACAGGTTCCATTTACTGAAAAGGCAACAGTTGGGCCATAATCATGACCTATAGAAGTAAGTGGGAGTTCTGGGACATTAACTTGATCAGTGAGTCTCTCCAATCAGACTTGGGAACAGGCAGACCCATTAGGGCTCCCCTGAGGGTGACATTTTCGGAAATGAAAAGGGAGAAGGAGCACATTTACACTGAACGTCAATCAAAGGAAGCATTATTGTATAATGACATAGGGATGAGTCATGACTTCATGATCATGTTGGTGGAACAATATGCATGAACTGGTAGCTCTTCATGTTAGCTGAAGCATGACTATTTCTGCCATAAATCATCATCTTGGTATTGATACATCAGCAGCAACTGTACACTTGCTGGGACAGTGATGACAGACGAATATTGATCATGCATCTCTTGTTGGACAGAACAATCTGTAACTGTCATCCATCATCTTCAACATTACATGCAGTATCTCTGGGGACTGTGTCTGATCACGGGCAAGATTTTCCTTAAGTTTATAGTCCTAGGGTCAAGAGCAGCCTTTGTGGGAGACATTCTAAACAGTCAGTGCTACACAACATTTTGGACCCTTTCAGTAATCTTAGAAAATATATTAGCACCTTACTAGCCCAACCTCTTGTGATGATGTTTTATAATAAATATATAAAACATCAGGTTATACTTATTTAGCTCCCATGCATTTTATTCAAACAAATGCCTAATTTACATAATCTACATAGTGGTTCATTTCTAAAGCAACAGTTCCTCCATATTTTTTTAATCAACATAAACACCAAAGCAGGGATAATATAGAGATCAGTACTGCAGCCCTGGAAGCTATTGGGTGAGATATATAAGCACCAACAGTAAATTATCATTATCATGAGGAAGTGCCATCAAGCATTGTATTACTGAAGACACTGAAGTGAATGTATAGACAGTCTCCTTAGTGAGTGAAAGATTCCTGACATGAAGCAAACATGAAATAAACTAATGCTACTGATAGAGTTGCATCTACAGTTTTGCAACAACTTTTTCAAATTGCTATTCTTATGAGATAATTTGCTGAGAAATTTCAGGTCATTGGTACTGACTGACAGACGCTTTTTATAACTACATCAAAATCCAGTATGTAACTTTCCTCCCAGAGGAGGGACATGAATACCTTAACAGATTACATGGAACATTATCTATGTCATGGGAGACAGTGATTTATGGATGTGAACTGATATCAATTTGGAGACTAGGGTAGCCAGTCACTCAGAAGGATCCCTGTTGCAGATAGAGACATGTTTACCACCACAGAATACTCAGATAGATTCCTGAGTCTGTACATTCTAAGTCTGTACATAAAGGCCACAACTTGGATCACTCTTGGGAAAGACCTTGAAGTCCTTGAATACAAGGGGAAGACTGATGTAATGGGGTATCTTTTTTAACATGGAAACTTTAAGATCATCGGGTGTACTACCGTGTAGCAAAAATGTATGTATGAAGCAGACAAAGTTGCCCATCCCTTGGTCTGGCCCATACATATTTGTATCGCCTACACTTAGAATGTTAAGAATTTTTAGAATGAAAAGCACCCCTAGCAATTTAATGAGGGAATGACTTGAGCTCTGTTCAATTATGTTCTCCCAAGGCATGCACTAATAGTGAATGGGAGGGGACCTGTAAGAGAGAATATTCAATATCCCACTGTGGTAATGCTACGGTACCTGAATGAATACCTAACATTAGACAAATTCTAGGTTCAACCCAGAGGACAACAGAATGGTGGTACAGTGCACAGACTCCTGCTGTGACATGGCTACAGGCTGGACTGAGCCCACAGATGATGAGGCCAGATGCACATCTCCATCTGTCATCCATAGATAGCAAGTGAGTTGATCTGTATGCATAACAACCCCACCTGGCTAACCCTACCATAGTCAGCATCAGCCTTAGCAGAAGTCCAGCCAACTTTAGCAGGCTCTCAAATGGTAATCCAGCTCTTAACCTGCACATCCCAGCTGCTACCAGAATAAATTTGCTCCTTCAATCTGCTGTAATTTGCACTGGGGAAAAGGGCATTGTCCACCAGGGTGGACATGTTTAGAATGTGATTAGCCTTTATAGTCTGTGAGCAAATACTCGCAGTGAATAGTGGACACAAAGCCTATTGATATGTCAAACAAAAAACTGAATCTCTGTGACCACATTTTGTCCTCATATACCATCATTTCATAACAACTACATTTTTGTACAATTATAGATGTAATAACAGTGTACTGGACATTAGTACGGATAGTTTTACCTGGCTTATGCGATTGAACCCATACTGCTTGAATCTCTCATCATAGAGGGGTACTGACCACCGACCAATGTAGAAAGGCTCCCAAGGATCCTTCCAAGTCACGTTGTACGCAACATCCAGCCTCCTTTTAGTGGATGACTTACTTGTTGTCCATTTATCATAGTCAGTGGAACTCTGACACTTCCAACAAATGTCTCGATAAAATGGCCTAGCCTTGCCGGGCTGCAGGCTTTCCAACAGGTCTGTCTTGTCTTTTGGAATAGATGCATTCAGTTGGAGTTCAAAAGCTGGCACCACATACACCGTGTCCAGGTGATCTGAGACCATGCTTGTTCTGGAGTCAAATAATCTGTTGTCCAGTGCAAAGTGCACAAAGTCAGTCCTTAGTTTTTCACTGGGGAGCATGTCGATGTCTACCACAAATATGAATTCTGTGGACGATCCCTGTCGAGCAACATTCCGCAACAGATTGTTTGGATATGGCTCCTTCTCTGCGCCATAGTTCAGCGTTGCTGACTTGTGGTATTTGGCAAGATGTAGGATGTCTTGGCAAGGTGTGTTGAGTAAGGTAGGGGACTCCTCATAGATGATGGCCTCTCTGGACGTTGGATAAACCAAGTGGAATGAAACATACTTGCGAATAAGTGGATAACAGCGTCTTAGTCCTCCAACAATGTCATCTGCAAATGCTGCATTCTCACCAGGCGCAAAGATGGCTACAGAGACGGGCCCGTCCCATCTCACACTCAGCTCCACAATGTGGTAAAGATTCTGCACTGAACACTGAGTTACCAAGGTAACATCCTCCAACTGCACCTCCCCATTAGCTGCATCATCACTGCGGATGTAGAAGTTGTGGATCCTGTACTGCCCGCTGACGTCTAGGCTGCCCTTGGACAGCTTGGCGCTACTCTTCCGAAGGTTTCCCTTGCTTGTGCTGCTGCTGCCGGCTAGCCTCCTCCCTTCCCGCGGGCTGAACCTCTCCCCATCCTCGGCTTGGATGGAGGAGGCGGACCGACCGCGGTCCCGATCCAACCTGGACAGGAGCGTGATGTGCACGACCTGCAGCACGACGATCAGCCCCACCAGGAAGATGATGAACTTGTTAATCATCGAGCAGCTCATCCTAACACTGTGGACGCCATCACATGCAGGAACACCTCCACATAGCTCACCCTCCGAGCGACAAAAGCACTCTACGGGAGTGTGTCTTCGGCGCGTCTCATTCTCCTCCCTGACGAATCTCTCCGTGTTTTGCTGCTGATCTCGCGAAATCTCGTGACCTGACCCCAGCGCCGCGCGTGGGACGAGAGTTCGTTGACCCGAAGACGCGACCCCTTCGACCGAACCAGAAAGGAGAGCCACCATGCGATTACTTCCGTCAGATACTTTGTATTTGGATACCGTTGATGTGTAACCCGCTAAACGTTCCAAGAATACTGTATATACGAGGTAAGTAGCAGTTACGCCGCACAGTACTGTCCATATCCATGATTGCATCAATTACTTTAATCGGTAGATGTCGCTTGTGAGCGGGGAGTGTTGATTTCAGTGATGACAGCATCAACACGCTGTATTGAAACAAATGAAGTTTGATATCACAACGACTGAACCGTTGTGAAAATTGATAATATTTCAACCAAATCCTTATCCCTTTTTTTTGTGATGTAGTTGTGTAACCATTTACCAGCAGAGTAACGTTGCTCACAGAATCCCGACAAATATCCAATAACCTCTTGGCGTTTTTATTGCCACAGGGACGTTCCATGTTCAACAAATGATCTGACAACTTGGTGGTTTGTGACTCGAGTTGTTTGATAATTTTCCATTCAAAATTTTCCTTTCACACATCTTACGAGGGTGTTGTTATCATTCTTAAGTTTAGCGGGACAGAGCAACGGTTTACCCCTTCACCACTTGTACCTGAGATAGCAATTGTCAGACGTCAACTCATCATCATTTTTCACCACTCAAAAATCCGGTAGGTCGAAAAAGCGCATATTCATTAATTGGCCTGATTGGAATTACAGGATTTAATGCCAATTGATAACGATTTGGGGTGTATCAGAATATCCAGCCAACTTTTGAAGAAGGATGTCCAAGCTGGAAACATTCAAGTTGCCGGACCAGGACACTCGGCTCATCAGGTGCAACAACACAGTCTACAAGTTCAAGCTGCAGTATAGGGATGGGTAAGCGTGCATACAGTAACATAACTGTTGTAAACTTTGTAACAGCTACATTGTTTTAGTACAACCGAGTCTGCTTATTATAAATGTGGGTTCAGCATGGATGTCCTTCAGTAACTTCAGTACAGTACATCGAGCAAAATGTTCCCATATATATATATGAATGAAGCATACAGTTAAAGTTTGAACGAAGTATGAAAAAGCCATTATTTTTACTCCAGGGTTTGAATTCATGAGAATGATAGACAGATAGATGTAATGCAGAATTACTTCCTTGTTCTCTACAAATCTCAGGTCCAACAGACTTCCCTGTGATGTTGCCACCATGCAGCAGGAGATGGAGGTAAACAGTTTAGTCGGTCAATTCTAGCATACATTACACAATTACAGCAGTTTATCTGAAATATGAAAAATCACTGAAGACTAAGTTATCAACATAGAGTATGGTGTCTCCATATTTTCAGTAATTTGTAAATTCTAATTGAACATTTAAAGCACTTTCTTGTACAGTCAGATTATTTTCACCTGCATGCAGTGTTAAAATGTTATGCCTTGTTTTTTCAGCATGTGGTCCGTTGTCTTTTACAAATCAAGGAAAGCTTACATCCTGTTCGTACCGACCACTTCGTCATCTATCCATGTATCCTTTTTCTACCGCAAAATCATTTCCAAACTAGAATACGAGGATATTAAATAGGTCCCTACTGTAGTATCAACGCCTTAACTTAAGTACAGACAAAAGGCCCTGGGGGACAGCAAGAAAGCTTAAGTTCTACCAAGGTCAGAGAGAGCTACAGGCCTACCCATATGTGCTGTATGTGTATGTAGAACCTACATGTAAGATAGCCCAGGTACAGAGGTCTTCACCAGACCCAATATGTCCAGCCGTGGATGATGATATTCATGGAACAAGTGCTGTTGCTGATGATGACAAGCTTGAGGGAGTTGATGAGGGGAGTGAGACACACAAGGTAGGCTGATACCCTTTAACATGTTTACTTTTACTCTGCATGCTAGTTCCTGTTTTTCCTAAAGACTGCTTGAATTTGATTGGTACAATGAACAAGCCAAAAAGTCCTGCTAACTTGTTATTTGCAGAGAGATAAACCTAGGCTGACCCAGGCTAACATCAATGAAGTTTTGAACACAGAATATGGACACCTCTTCATACCACCTCCCCCAAAGAAGGTCAAAAGGTGTGTCATATCATCTGTCATTCAGAGTGCAATTATATTTCTCTTGATTTTGTGGTAAATGGTAACTCATGATATAAAGCCAGCATAAAATGCCTTTCTTCCATTGTTGAATAGCAATTTTACTCCTTGAATTGCCTTTGTTCTGTGCTACTTTTTCAAACAAGAATGTTTCAATGATGATACAGAGGAAACCAATGCATTTTGTACATGATGATATTACATGTTTGAAGTTAAAACTTTTGATCCAACACCAAAAAATTTTCTCACCTAGAACTTTTTTGTGTTTGATCAAAAGTTTTAACTCCAAACATGTCACTACCAACACAGATGAACTTTCATGATGTGATATTACATGAGCTTGAGTCACACACGTTTGTCATAACCCAATGTGGGGATATTAATGCATATTTTTTACTTCATAGGAAACATATAAGACAGACAGAAAGATCTGTGAGGACTCAAGAACATGAAGCAGTTGACCAGAGTAAGGTACTGTATGAGGATGCATCCCTCGAGGGATCAATCTGACAAAAGTCAGCTTCATGGCTGATACCATTACAAAGAAGTTGATGCTGCTAGAATAATGTTTGCTTGATAGAGAGGCACGGGTAGACAGAGTAAGTGCATTAATTTGAACTGGAAACAAGTACCTGTACCATTGTTATTCTACCCATTATGTTTTCCCCTACAAAATGTAGGAACTACCCGTGACTCAGGCAGATGAGACACCTCCAGGTCCAAGCAGTGCCCCAGCCCCCAGTACCAGCAGGAAGGCCTACAGGCTGGGGAGGAGACACAGGTCGGTGGACACCCCCATCAGTGGACGTCCCAGGAAGAGTAAGTCATCTTGTTTCTGGAGAAGGTTTCAGGTTGTGTTAGAGAAAATTTGAAGATGATGTTGTATTAATCCATCTGGATTTCTGCCCTCCCAGTCCATCTGCACTCCCGCCCAGACCGCCATGCCATTGAGTCTTTCCAGCTGGCCGAACAGCAGCGGCTGCAGCAGCTAGCCTGTCCCACATCCACCAGGAGCACTGCCTGTGACCCGGAGCAGGACACACAGCCTGCACACGCACAGGAGATGTCTGTGGTAGGGTCTTTCCTCAGGTAAGTGGGTTAAACACCAATTATAAAGACTACAAGCATTCTAACAATCAATGATGTCACAAAGTAAGATAAAATATTTTCATCCATATGAGTTGGAGTTTCTTTGTTAGGGTGCTTATGTAAAAGAGGCATGCACTTAGATCTATTATTTTTGAAGTCCCTTTGACAAACTCCTGCCTGTTAAATTTCTATGGTTACCTGTTCTTAACATAAACATTTAATTGTTGTGTATTGTTTTTTGTTCTTGCACAGAATGCTCATCAACCCTGCTAGACAACTGTTCAGAGGACATGATACCAGCTAAGGAGAGGAATCCTGTGACAGAAGAAACCCCTGTTTCTACCAGTGTTATTGCTTAGACTAAAGAAATACATATCTATATTCTACTATAGATGTTCTGACTGGCAAAGTGCAGGTCTCCTTACTGTCCAAGAATATTTTTTTTCAAAGCCAGTACAGAAGTAAATATTGAGCTGAGTTACATGTTTTGGAAGCATCTTTTAATTTCTGTCAATGGAGCTAATTGTTTTGCATTATATACTAGTATATAGAATCTTGATGTCTATTTCAGACTCGGAACAAAGGAAGAGTAGCTGGAGTTATTGTAGTTGCATATATTCTGTGGAAGTGTTCCTGATAAAAGGATTCTACTACATAGTAGTTCGGTTATGAAACAAGTTCAGAAATCTGTGTTTCAGAAATTAAGTAAAGAGTTCTTTCCAATTTAGCGCCTCTCCTTGTCATCATTTGTGTCCTCTTGTGTTCTCTGAATTTTAAGTCCTTCCTTGCAGGTCACACAGAAGATAGCAGCTTGGAATTCAACATGGACATGCCATCTTCCTACATGGTGCATTGATGGCAGTACTTCACATTAGCTGTTGGATTCAAAATTTGAATTGTCATGATGATCTGTAATAAGGGGGGAGGGGGCTCCACACAATCCAAAATCAGATCCAGTAGGTCTTCTCAGTTCATAGTACCCTATTTAAGCTACGTGCAGTTTTCACATATTCCTTTCCAGACATAGATTGTACTTTTCTAGTGTTGATTTAGGTTCACCTACAGAACTGTTGCATTTTTAAAAAATTCAACTGGTCACAAGATGAAGCTATGCTCTACTGTATGGATGGAAAGGCTGTTGGAATGGCAGTTCAGCACCAAGGACAGATATCTAGTGAGCTTTCCCCTGATAGAGTTAGACCGCAAGTCTGTTCTGTTGATATGCTATGATTGATCATCATTAGTAGTGTGTGTTTAGTATGCTGTTTCTAACATGTCACCATGTCAGAGTCACTGAATTGCATGATATTTTCTGATCAATGGTAGGGTGTTTACATTTCTATTAATTTTTTCTCTTGCAAAAATATTCAAAAGTAGCGAAAAATGTATTCGTGACAACGTAAATATAGTGAAATTCGTTTTTGTGAGATAATCTTTGAAATTTGTTGACTCAATCGTACTTTCTCAATCGTGAAAAAAATTTCCCGCCATATCTTGCACCCTGACCTTTGCTCCCAACGAAACAAAATGGCGTCTCTACATTGTTTGCTGTCCTGTCTTTTGGAAAATCCAGCCCTCTTGTTGACTGGAATCATCGTCGTGATCATTTCTGTTTTGCTAGAACGGTTTGGAATCATCTATCAACTTTTCCACAAGGTAGGGGTATAGTTTCAACTGTACATACAGGCTCTATCGCGACGTTTCACCTCGTTAACGCTGCCAGTCCGCGGACATCGCTCCCGTCCGTCCATGGTCCGTCGGTCGACGACCTTTGAAATTTGTATCATAATTATGTCACGAGCTCCTTCGCAGCCTCCTGTAGCCTACCTTTTGATATGCATGGTTTATGGTTTCAATAAACAGATCTAGCTGTAATAATTTATTTAGATTTCTATGCAGGGCTGTTGCAGAGAAGGCATAGACTCGCGAAAAAATTATGGATGTGAACTCTGTAACATGAAACACTATTGTATTATATGTAGTATTTACCTTTTCGAAATTTTCAAATTTTACAGGTGGAAAAAAATGCAGGCCGTCATGGTGGAGAACTTGTGGCCAGTGTACTCCAGAAACATGGCGTGCAGTACCTGTTTACATTAACAGGGGGCCACATTTCCCCAATCCTTGTGGCCTGTGAGAAGGTTGGCATCAGGGTGGTGGACACCAGGCATGAGGTCACAGCTGTATTTGCTGCTGATGCTGTGGCCAGGTTGTCAGGTAAGGTTCACTGTGTATGCGTGTGTTTGTGAGCAGTTTTGGGACTTCCCTTATAAGATTGTCACGTAGATGTACTTAAGATTACCAATAAATCTGCGCGTTCATGAATACTGAATACAATTTTCTAGGTTGCTCATGTCTGTCACCTCTTACAAACAATGTCATTTTGATACTGTTTGATAATACATGTAGTTTAATTTTACGTTCATTATTATGTAGTGCTGCATACCGGTTCACTGGACTTGGATCCGGACTTGTAAGAATGTTTAGGTTCAAGTCCAAAAAAACCTAAAAGTCAAGAACCGAGTCCGGACTTATTACCATAAAAGACCATTTCACATACCCCTTTTCTTTCCAAACCACCTAATACCTTCCATAGATTGCAAAATCTTTGCTGCAAAATGAAAAAAACATTGCCATCGGTCATCGTCATGTACCGGCCTCCATGTTATGTGACCAAAGTTTCACCCAGACAACATTGCAAGGTTGCCAACATACAATTTTGTATATGCCATGGGTTTAGGTCCGGACATACAAGTCTGGAACTGAATCTAAACCTCTGGACTTGAATCCGGACCTGAACCTAAAATTGGGTTTAGGTATGCAGCACTATTATTATGCGCAGAGCTGTTTATTCTCTTGTCAGCATGCTTTTGTTTTGTTTTTTGCTTTCTGCAGGTACTGTGGGAGTAGCAGCAGTTACAGCTGGCCCAGGCCTGACCAACACAATCACAGCTGTGAAGAATGCCCAGATGGCAGAGTCTCCACTCCTGCTGATAGGGGGAGCTGCTGCAACCTTGTTGAAGGTCAACCTCGAGTCTTTACAGTGATGATATATCAATTTGGCTGTACTGCATGTATAATCACTGGTAGTTTAACGTACAATCATCATTATCATCAGTTTACTCTTCACAGAGATATACCATATACATGTACATACAAATTGAACACAAAAATGTTTTTAAAAATCCATTAGCTTTTTGTCTAATTTTACGACATTCCATAAAATAGTAGTGTATATTTTATTATCTTTATAATAGCCAGAATAAATCTAGTGTTACATCTTTGCTGTGCAGGGTCGTGGAGCTTTACAGGACATAGACCAAATGTGCCTCTTCAAGCCTCTGTGCAAGTTTGTTGCTTCAGTCTCCAAAGTGAGGGAAATTGTGCCCACAGTAAGGAAGGCTCTTGCCATTGCCCAGTCTGGAACTCCAGGTTAGACTTGAATTACTTGTTTATGGATTAATGATTATTGTTATCTCTGTGTAGTTCACTCATTGTTGTGAAGTCAACTTCCAATATTGCACATTTCAGTCAAATCTTATTTTTGTAGTATGCCATGAAATAACACAACATAAAAACTTCAATGTTAAGATATAGCTCTCCCTACCAAATGATTTTGTTTATGAATGAGCCACAGTACCATTTAAGTAAAGCAGGTGATTTTACACGCCAGGCATATAATCAGTTGTTTTCATTTTCTAGGCCCGGTGTTTGTGGAGTTTCCTATTGACACCCTCTACCCATACTCCCTGGTCGAGAAGGAGATTGGCATGAAGAGCACTTCAAAATCTTTGGGGCAGAAGATTGTCAACTGGTATGTCCAATGATTTTTGGTCCTACTCTCCATATCTACAGTGTGGACACAAAAATCAGGTCTAAACTGGCTAACACATTTGTAACCTTCTTTACAGGTATTTACAAAACCACTTGAACAACTTGTTTGCTGGTGCTTGGGAAGGGAGGGACTTAACTCCATTGCCAGTCAATATTCCACAAGCATCCTCTTCACAGGTATTGCCTCCAAACAGATTGTTGTATCTTTAAGTTGAACATGTTTGCATGCAAATTAGACAATTTTGTGGATCTGTCCACACTTAACTTAAGATATGTACTTTCAGATCCAAAGCTGTGTGGAGCTGATTAGCAAGGCCAAGAAGCCCCTAATCCTGCTGGGCAGCCAAGCTACCCTTCCACCCACCCCTGTGGAAGATATCAGGAAGGCCTTGGAAACCATGGGTATCCCATGCTTCCTTGGGGGTATGGCAAGGGGCATGCTGGGAAGGAACAACCCTCTTCATATCAGACAGAAAAGGAGGGATGCCTTGAAGGAGGCTGATGTAGTTATCCTGGCAGGTAAGAGAGAGAGAGTAATGAATCAATGAGCAAAGACAGTACATTCAAGGACAGATTTATCACACGTATTGGAAAAGTTTTGTTTGTTTGTTTGTTTGTTTCGCATAACCGGTAAACCGCCTTCAGGCGTAACACACCAGTTTGTACATGTGCGCACATGTACGAGCTGCGTAAGACCGGACTGTAAGTTTTGAACCACTCACACCGGGAAGATCCCCTACTCTTTTCGATAAGTGCGGTGGGTTCTTTAACGTGCATGGGGTGTGGCTCTCCCAAACACGGGACCTCCATTTAACGTCCTATCCGAGGGACGTCCCTAACCGAAGCTAGGTACTCATTTTCACCTGAGTGAAGTGAGGAAAGTCGTGTAAAGTGCCTTTCCCAAGGGCACAAGATCGGTGACATGGGCAGGGTTCGAACCCACAACCTCTGGGGTGTGAGCCGAACGCGCTACCGACTGCGCCACACGACGCCACACACGAAGTTATCAGGAAATATTCAAAGTTGATTTTTTTAACAGGCACAGTTTGTGACTTTCGCCTTTCCTACGGCCGGGTGCTGAAGGGCAGCTCCAAGATCATTGCAGTGAACCGTGACAAGAGCCAGCTGTACAAGAACTCAGACATGTTCTGGAAGCCAACCATTGCCATTCAGGGGGATCCTGGCAGCCTGCTGCTGGCTTTAAGCCAAGGGCTGAAGGGCTTCAGCTGTGATAAGAGCTGGCCACAGATGCTGAAGGAACGAGATGTGGAGAAGGAGAAGGACAATAGGTAGATGGTGTTGTCAATATGGTTTTGGGGACTCAAACATCCTGAAATGCTTAAAAAGGTGCACATGTACTTTAAAGGCAAACCTGTCAATTAGATTTATAATTTAGTAGTGAGGTAACAAATGTTTATATAGCCACTGTTAAAAAGAAATTGGACCATTTCTTTTTAGGTGCTCATTTAATATGGAACGTTTTTTTGCTTTCAGCAAAATGGCTGGGCAGATCACAGATCTCCACCTGAACCCACTGAAGGTGCTGCACTGTTTGGAGGAGCAGATTGATGACAACAGCATCTTGGTTGCAGACGGTGGCGACTTTGTGGGGAGTGCTGCATACATTGTTCGCCCTCGTGGTCCACTGAGATGGCTGGACCCTGGGGCTTTTGGCACCCTTGGTGTCGGAGGAGGGTTTGCTCTGGGTGCAAAACTGTGCCGGCCTGAATCAGAGGTAAGAGTTTAAAACTGTACTGCTAGGCATTACCTTTTTGTTAGTGTTGTTGTTAGAAAAAAAAATAGCTGAGATTAATTATCATTGGCAACTGGAGACTTTTCGTCTTCAATTTCATACCCCACTGAAGTACTACATTCTCCCTTCTCAGGTGTGGATTATCTATGGAGATGGCTCCCTTGGTTACAGTGTGGCAGAGTTTGACACATTCAGCCGCCATGACTTGCCTGTCATTGCTGTTGTGGGTAATGATGCCTGTTGGACACAGATAGCGCGGGAACAGGTGCCCATATTTGGAAGCAACGTAGCGTGTGGCCTGGAGTTCTGTGACTACCAGCAGGTGGCAGAGGGGTACGGAGGCAGGGGCTTCCGGATGGACCGGACCAATGAGGATAAGATGGAGGAAATCTTCAAGCAGGCCAAACAACTTGCTAGAGATGGACATCCTGTGCTGCTGAACGTGCTGATTGGGAAAACCAAATTCAGAGAAGGATCCATATCTGTGTAAGCTTTGGCCTGCCAGTAGCACGTCTTTGTTTTCCATGATTGTTCTTTTACAGTAAATCAATTACTAAAACCTAAAATTGACAATCTTTTACATGGTACATGGAAAAAATACTGCTCGAGCAGGATGCTTGACTCCCAAAAAATTCAGTATCTGATGCCTAGGGCATAGGAAATAGGACATTTAGTTGTGATTTCCGTCATTTTTTAAAAACAATTTATGGAAGCAGCATGATTGAAGTAGTCCATTGTTATCTTTATGTCTTTGGTTTATGCCTTCTACATGGATTATTATAGCGCTTCCAATTATGGAGAGGTTGTGTGATTTTCTCTCTAGTAAGAAAAGTTAGAATGAAAAGCTACATATCACCTCATCATCAACTGAGGCAAGGTTTAAATGTTAGAGTATTGTTTGCTTTCAAAGATTTATGTTGTCAAATAAAGGGACCAATTAAAATATAAGTTTTAATGATCCTGTGTAGCCACACTGAATAGTGGGTAAGTGTTGTAATTAGACCATCAATTGATATTTAACTACGATATTGATAGTACTGTAACTGTTTATCTGACAGATCAGTGATGTAGAGGCAAGCCTCTTCAATTATGATGTTAGCAAGGCATTGTCTTCAACAATCTGGCTTATTGTATGACTTTCAAAAATTAGATAATAAACATTTCCTGTGCTGGTGAATAACATTGCCTTTGTTTTCTTGGATTTCAACATTGTCATGAGAGCATGGTGTAACATAGAAAACAATAAGTACATTTTAGTGGAGTTCTATGAGTATGACTGGTATCCCACTTTGAAAAGAGTGTCATAGTCGGAGTGTCCTATTATCCATGAGCTGCTGCATCATCGCCTGGACAATTGTCTGCAAGATCCTTTTCATCTGGAAAAGAAGACAAAAACATCAGTGACACTAGTTCTAAAGAAAAGGACATGTTGACTGTTGATAGAAAACTTCCAACCAGTAACTGCAGATATCTACCACAGATTTTGGTGATGTACAATGTATGAGAATATCTCACCATTGTATGCTGTTCCACACCAAAGACAGTATAGATGCTCTCTCCTCAGGTAACTTGTTAGCTCTTGAAGCATTTCTTCAGGCTGGAAAATACAATTAGATTATAGGTTAATTGGGGAAGACAACCATACTGTAAAACCAATGTGGATTTTTAAAACTTAAATACTTTTATTTTACACCTTCCTGTGCAACTTATAGATTGAAAATGGAAATGTAGTTAATTAGTTTAAAAGCAAATGATATACCATTCTACTTTTGACACCAATAGAAAAACAAGACAGCAGTTTGGAGGTGTCAATAATTACGATACCTGAAGTTCGTCTTCTTCCTCCTCTGTCTCTTCTTTCTCTTCATCACCTTCTTCACCTTCTTCCTCCTCATCTTTTGCTTGAGCAATTTTTGGCCAATACCATGGAGCAACTGGTTCGGTGATACTCTATCAACACATCAACAAGAACTATATAAGCTGGTTTTCACATCATTCAATGAGTACCTTCAGCAAAATGAAGTACGTATACTAAGGTCCACAGTAGGTGATTTAAACAGAAGCCAGAGAATAGTTCATCAAGTTACAAAAGTAATGTGTTTCTCACCTTTGCACTATCCAACTGTTCACACACCTTCTGGCTCTTGTATAAATCACGTTGCACTTCTCTCTCTGTAAATCTACTTTTCATCCTTAGAGTGAAATCTCCTCGTTCCAGCTCCTCCATTCTTTGACGTTTTCTTTGCATCTCCTGGCGCATTTTGTTCATCTCATCTGCCTTTCTCTTCTGTTCATTGGCTAGACCCATGCCAGTTCTGTCTGAAAGAATTGGCTCAAAATCAGGCTCTCCACATTGGATTGTATGAAAGCAAAATTGGGACACTAGTTTGTCATTGAACATATGTAACATAACAGCATAACATAGCATAACACAATCCCATTGTACAAAATGTGTACTGGGCAAAGTATTTTACCACCAGTATACCTTTCCTTCAACTTCAGTGAATTTAGCACTGATCTCTTACCTGCCTTCACCTCCAGAGGCACAGGTTCTGCTCTGCCTTTTCCTGCATGGAACAGATACGTATACAGTTAACCTTGACTCTAAATAATAACATGGAAACATGGGTATTAATTGGCGAGAGAAGGTAGCCGGCCATCGATGATCGAATTACCCTTTTTAGGCCGATTTCTATGATTTATTCAGCCTGTAAAAGAAGTCTGGTGGAGACTAATTAAATACTAGTAGAAGCTAAATGTTATATTTGGTAATTTACAGAGAGGCAGCATGTAAAGTAATTCGTCTTGTTCATCTGATGAATATTCTTATTATTCCCAAAACTTGTACATTCTATATTGTATTGGGTTTAGTAACATGAAGGTGTACATACCTAATCTGCCCAAGCCTTGCCCCTGCTTGAAACCCATCTTCTGGAGCATTTTGAACCCTATGTTGTCACTGCTGATTGGTTGACTCAGTGCCTCATCACGTTTCTCAGCCTGCTGTTGTTTTAAGGGCTTTACTCTGCTTCTTTCATTTGCCTCTTTCTGCTTTTTCTCAAGTTCTCGTTGTCTGGCCACTCTCTTAAGAACAGGTAACCCTGGACGCACATCAGAACTGTAGAAATAGCAACAGTTTTGCTAGAATTAGCATTCACTTCACGATTCAGTTAATATTTTTGTAGAACAAAGTACCAATTTGCCTGAAAGTGGAACAGTCTGCCCCTCCCCTTCCTCATACTTATTCGACATTGTCGCCTTTCCCCCCGCATTCACCCCAAAGAGCGTGACACAGGGACATGACAGGGTATGTAGGTAAAGTGTTCAGTTATAGTATACTGGTTAGAAATTCGACCAGAGACGCACGTTTGCTGCAAAATCGCGTCGGACATATAATCCAAATCGTCCCCGTCCGCCATGTTGGATGTTTTGATTGTGCCTGCACTAAACAAGTAGCTGATTGGTCAGTCTAAAAGAAATGTACCAATGAACATCCCCGATACAATTGAATTCTTGCGCACGCGCAAAGCGTGGGGTCATAAAGGTCAGGTTGATGAGATTTCCGGACTTTCGTCGACGTTGCTGAATCCGATGTGAGCTTTCTGATACTTTTTTGCCGGCGTTTGCCACGGTCCGCTCAGCCCGTGATACCAGGGAACATCTACGTGAGCTGGGTCGGCTCTGGTAAGTTCCGTATTAATGAGTTCAGGCTTTCTCTCGTGTAGAAATTTATGAATTACTATTTAAACGATTTGATTGTCGGATCGTTCTTTCCGGGGCTCATTGGTTGTCACAGGGGGAGGGGTACTATATAGCTTATACATTACAGGATTTGGTTTACTGTGATTTCGTTGGGATTTTCACTAAGCAAGGTTTGCTTATGTTGTCCACATCGAGGTGTTTAGTTTGTCTGAAATTTGATTTAGTATTTATAAGAAAGCAGTTCATGATCTGTTCTAGCCTATATCCTGTCTACAAATATTGAACCTATTTCAGAAGAGTGACCTTTGCCCTGCTGATATCCTCACGAATTACTGTTCAGTGTGGCATGCCGCAGTGTACCCATACAACTTAGGGCCAAGACAGTATGTAGACGGTATTGGCTGGTATGTACGTCAGCCCCCACATGACTTCAGCACTGGGACCCAGAAGATCAATACTAATGCAACATTAATGATCAGTCAGACGCATGAAAATCCACCAAACTTCAGCTGCGATGGTGGGTGGTGGGTATGTATGTTCTCTCATCACTGTAGAAAGTTCAAACGTTTTCCGTACAACAGTCCCTACTAGTATGTGCACAGTTGTAAACAGTAAAGAGAGAAAGAAAAAACTCAGTAGTAGCCAGTCTTTGATTATACTGCTGCAGGGTCCAAGACATGGGTGAGGGTGGGCAGCAGTTCTGTATTCAGACTAGTGTGAGAATCTACTATAGGTATGTGTGTAATGGTGTTACTGTCCTCATCAACATTACCTCTAGAGGTAACAAGTACTTCCTGATTATCAGATGTTATATATTATGTTTATTATAATGTGGAATAGGTGATCAAAATAATACCAAAATTTCATTTTGAAGACTGCATGTACAAGGTATTTATTGGGAGTGAAAGATTAGTTAATATTTTTTTTACTATAACAGTTTATAGCAGATTTCTGAGGTGCATTAATTCTGCCAACAATATTGTGGGCTGGACACAGCTCACTGAATGATAGCATCCCAGGCAAAAGAAGAATGGGTCTGTGGTGACCTCTAGCTCATGATGTATGAGTTTTGCCTGCTGAAGGATTATGTATATAATTACAGTGACATCAGTCTGACGTAGAGTGAATCAGTATTCCCCTGGGAGCTGTATGTCATTTTTAAGCAAATGCAGTAGCTTGATGACTGTAAAACCGAGGAAGACTACAATTTTGTATGCTAGTGTGCTTGAAGCTGCATCAGCTGAGTGAGATAGTTGAGATGGTTTCTCAGATGTTTATACGTTGATCCCTTCCATATGTTCCAGGACTCCTGACTGTTACTCTGCAGTAGTGGTACTAATAGAACGGGCACATGTCTAGGAAGATCTAATATAAAATAGATAAATATGTGTTCCTTTTAATTTTTGTTGCTTTTATAGTTTCTTTAGTAACTTTATAAGTAATGACATGTTATACCAGCCTATTAAAAATCACCAGTAACAACAGTGATAGTCCTCATTGATAACTTGTCCAAATTTTCTAGTGTAAGGGGTGGCTAGGTTGCAATTATTTGTAACACCAGTAATTTAGATGCAAAATAGGTTGCTGTTAATCCTTTGTTATGAAGGATAACTAAGAACACATGGTTGATGTGTCTGTCTTGCCTGGTGGTGGGTCCCAAGATAAAGACATGTACAAATGTAGTCAGGAATTTTCTCTACATGTACAGCAGGCATGGGAAGGTGTGCCACATGTGGTCTGGGCCCTGGCAGCTTTGACTCTGCAGAATGTATGTTTGTAACAGTTTTTTGCCCCAAACTAAAGTCCAAACAGTATCACTATACTAAATTGCAGTTGTATATGTTTTTTTTATGTAATGAAAATTGTTTGCTGTACAACAGGACTCAGTAGTAAGTTAGTGTACAAGTATAAAGCTGCCACATTACATAGGCGTAGGGTATAAATGGTTCATGAAAATGATCAATGATGTTTTTGATACTCTACTTCAATCATGGAACAAAATTTCAAAAATGTATATCCATTCCTCTAATCATCTTACATTACTAGTGTCACTCCTACTTCAGCTAAGACTGCTGGAGTGTAAATTGTATTCTCAAAGGAAATTCCTATGTGAAGGCTTTAGTGAAGTTGGTTCACATCGCTGCTATAAACCACCTGTTCTGGATGGCTGGGTGTGTATATGATCCAGGGTAACAGATGGTAGAATGCTTCACTCAACTATTCAAAGATAGGTATCCCTACCCCTTAGCCCAGCATGGGTTACATATCACTTGCAATTGGAACCCTGGAGTGGCTGTCACATCTCTTTAGAGTGGCTTTTAGACATGATAAACAGCTGTTTCTTTGTATGCTTCCCAATCCTTTTCCATTATCTGGGGCCATATGTGCTACTGCATTAAGATATCAACACTTAAAGTAGTATTTAGAGCACTGCTAGGTCCCCTCAGCCAATAGGGATCCTGGATTTTTAGTGATTATATCCACATAGTAGCATACTTGTGAGTTAGTGCACCTCTCTCCCTTGGGGTAGAGGTGCACTAACTAACCAGCCACCCTCTTCTCAGCCAACCAGTGAGCTGGAATTGGTCCCTCTCTAGGGACAGAGGTGCTCTAACTAACCGAATAAATTACACTATGTTGGACCCGCACATTGTTATTTCCATGGAAACAACAACTGGCCAATGGCAGTGTCCAGCTTTCTGCCCTGGGGAATCAGAGGAGACTGACCGGCTCATCACCACACATGGTTTGACTCTTCTTGGAGTTGTTTGGCTGTCCATCTGGGCTGATTAACGACCTGGCGGTCGTTAATCAGCCCAGATGGACAACCAAACAACTCCTAGAAACAAGACAAAAAGTGATACTAAACAAAGATTTATAAAGCAAAATCAAGTTCTAGTGGATGGAGTTGATCAACTTCGGGGACCTAGAAGTGCTCTAAGTTAGATAGAGCACGGTTTGAGGCTGAATACTCGGATTTAGAACTGCCCGCCCAACCTCGGGGATTTCATGTCACCCTCGGCCTCCGGCCTCGGGAGACATGAAATCCCCTTGGTGGGCGGGGCAGTTC
>NW_017803843.1:2197272-2202468 GCF_001625305.1 Branchiostoma belcheri | reverse complement strand
CTTATGTTGTCCACATCGAGGTGTTTAGTTTGTCTGAAATTTGATTTAGTATTTATAAGAAAGCAGTTCATGATCTGTTCTAGCCTATATCCTGTCTACAAATATTGAACCTATTTCAGAAGAGTGACCTTTGCCCTGCTGATATCCTCACGAATTACTGTTCAGTGTGGCATGCCACAGTGTACCCATACAACTTAGGGCCAAGACAGTATGTAGACGGTATTGGCTGGTATGTACGTCAGCCCCCACATGACTTCAGCACTGGGACCCAGAAGATCAATACTAATGCAACATTAATGATCAGTCAGACGCATGAAAATCCACCAAACTTCAGCTGCGATGGTGGGTGGTGGGTATGTATGTTCTCTCATCACTGTAGAAAGTTCAAACGTTTTCCGTACAACAGTCCCTACTAGTATGTGCACAGTTGTAAACAGTAAAGAGAGAAAGAAAAAACTCAGTAGTAGCCAGTCTTTGATTATACTGCTGCAGGGTCCAAGACATGGGTGAGGGTGGGCAGCAGTTCTGTATTCAGACTAGTGTGAGAATCTACTATAGGTATGTGTGTAATGGTGTTACTGTCCTCATCAACATTACCTCTAGAGGTAACAAGTACTTCCTGATTATCAGATGTTATATATTATGTTTATTATAATGTGGAATAGGTGATCAAAATAATACCAAAATTTCATTTTGAAGACTGCATGTACAAGGTATTTATTGGGAGTGAAAGATTAGTTAATATTTTTTTTACTATAACAGTTTATAGCAGATTTCTGAGGTGCATTAATTCTGCCAACAATATTGTGGGCTGGACACAGCTCACTGAATGATAGCATCCCAGGCAAAAGAAGAATGGGTCTGTGGTGACCTCTAGCTCATGATGTATGAGTTTTGCCTGCTGAAGGATTATGTATATAATTACAGTGACATCAGTCTGACGTAGAGTGAATCAGTATTCCCCTGGGAGCTGTATGTCATTTTTAAGCAAATGCAGTAGCTTGATGACTGTAAAACCGAGGAAGACTTCACTTTTGTATGCTAGTGTGCTTGAAGCTGCATCAGCTGAGTGAGATAGTTGAGATGGTTTCTCAGATGTTTATACGTTGATCCCTTCCATATGTTCCAGGACTCCTGACTGTTACTCTGCAGTAGTGGTACTATAAATAGAATGGGCACATGTCTAGGAAGATCTAATATAAAATAGATAAATATGTGTTCCTTTTAATTACCTTCGCCAAGAAGGTTATGTTTTCAGGGGCGTTCGTGTATGTGTGTGTGTGTGTGTGTGTCTGTCTGTCTGTCTGTCTGTCTGTAAACACGATAACTTGAGAAGGCCTGGATGGATTGTCTTGATACTTGGTAGGTGGGTAGGTCTTGATGAGACCTCAAAATGATTAGATTTTGGACCCCCTAGCGGCTTGTTATGGTACTGCAGCTGAACTTCCGGTTTTGATATCTCATGATCTAGACATGCTATGGTGATGAAATTTAGATGGTAGGTAGCTCTTGTGCTGGGAAAAGAGTGACGTGAGTTTAGGCCCCCTAGCGGCTTGCTCTGGAACTGCAGGGATAAATTCTTGAAAATATTCAAAAGGGGATAACTCAAGAACCGGTTGACGGATCGTCGTGATTTTTGGTATGTAGGTAGCTTACGTGATGCTTATATAATTATGTGACAATTATGCAAATATGGATATAATTTGCATAATTTATGGGGAAATTCTATAAATCAGCTGCATTCCACGAGAGAAACACAGGAAGATGTTGATTATGTTAATAATGACTTAATTTGCATAATTAATGAGAAAATTTTATAATTATGTAATGATAACTGCCTGGAATTTCATACTTGTGGTATTTGAAAGTTAAATTGAGGTGAACATCATTAAACATAATTTATTCAAATCAGGACCTCATTTGCATAATTTATTAGGAAATGCTAGAATGCATTGTTTGTTAATATAAGACTAGTCTTTTGGTTGAGATTATGATAAAATGATATAATTCATAAAAATTAGGTTCCTATTTCTTAAATCAGGGGGGAATAATCTAATCTAAACTTTGTCAGTCATAAAGATTAACATCATTTGGCGAAGGTATGAGATCGGGGAACTCTAGTTTTTGTTGCTTTTATAGTTTCTTTAGTAACTTTATAAGTAATGACATGTTATACCAGCCTATTAAAAATCACCAGTAACAACAGAGAATGTGATAGTCCTCATTGATAACTTGTCCAAATTTTCTAGTGTAAGAGGTGGCTAGGTTGCAATTATTTGTAACACCAGTAATTTAGATGCAAAATAGGTTGCTGTTAATCCTTTGTTATGAAGGATAACTAAGAACACATGGTTGATGTGTCTGTCTTGCCTGGTGGTGGGTCCCAAGATAAGACATGTAGTCAGGAATTTTCTCTACATGTATAGCAGGCATGGGAAGGTGTGCCACATGGGGTCTGGGCCCTGGCAGCTTTGACTCTGCAGAATGTATGTTTGTAACAGTTTTTTGCCCCAAAGTCCAAACAGTATCACTGTACTAAATTGCAGTTGTATATGTTTTTTTTATGTAATGAAAATTGTTTGCTGTACAACAGGACTCAGTAGTAAGTTAGTGTACAAGTATAAAGCTGCCACATTACATAGGCGTAGGGTATAAATGGTTCATGAAAATGATCAATGATGTTTTTGATACTCTACTTTAATCATGGAACAAAATTTCAAAAGTGTATTGCCATTCCTCTAATCATCTTACATTACTAGTGTCACTCCTACTTCAGCTTAGACTGCTGGAGTGTAAATTGTATTCTCAAAGGAAATTCCTATGTGAAGGCTTTAGTGAAGTTGGTTCACATGGCTGCTATAAACCACCTGTTCTGGATGGCTGGGTGTCACTGTGTATATGATCTAGGGTAACAGATGGTAGAATGCTTCACTCAACTATTCAAAGATAGGTATCCCCACCCTTTAGCCCAGCGTGTGTTACATATCACTTTGCAATTGGAACCCTGGAGTGGCTGTCACATCTCTTTAGAGTGGCTTTTAGACATGATAAACAGCTGTATCTTTGTATGCTTCCCAATCCTTTTCCTTTAACAACAAAATTATTATCTGGGGCCATATGTGCTACTGCATTAAGATATCAACACTTAAAGTAGCATGTCTGGTAGTACTGAGTACCACTAGCCATTGGGTTGTCCTGCGGATTTTATCTCTAACCTTTATTTTCTGATAAAATCATAAATCGTAAAATCATAGTTTTCTTAAGCAAAATCCTACATTTGTAATATGGTATACCAGTAATGCACCGAAGGACTGACACATAATTGGTGCATGTACAATGTACTTGCAATGGTTACATCAGATTTCGTCAGCCTAGTGTGAGGATTTGATTGGGACCACTATTACTTGGAGCTGTTGCCATATCACTGATCAATAGTCTGCTGGGAACATGAAGTCATCCATGCTCATTAGAACTCACTCTCATGTTACTCTCTACCTCAGCATTGCAGGTACACATTGATCAATGTAATTTTGCACCAGCGGTACTGTGCATCACCCTTGCTTCATTACATGTAACAAATAATTATACATTTAGTGAATTTATTGCCTGCCTATAATGAAAGCATAACTACAATGGCTTTAGATGGCAGTGTAAGATGCATGAAATGTGTAGTCACTTTAGACAAAGTGTAATTTAGTCAGATACTAGTATATTCACATATAAATTTCACATGTTGGCATGATATGGAATACAGGTGAATGTGCATGAAATGTGTGTTGATGTACATGTAATGCCCATTGTGTATGGATATCACCAGGTTATCATGACAGCATTAGTCTGTGAGTCTGTGAGATCTGTGATTATGTGTATAGAAGAAATGATAACATACATTTTGTCCAATGCCTCAGAAATATCTTAGAAAGTACTACACTGTCAGTGTCACACAAGGTTATTGCATCAAAACTATATATTGCATTGGCTTATGATACAAAATCATAATACAGTAGAAGCCGCTTATTTGAAAAGCCAATTTGTCAGCACATTTTTTTCAAATACCCGGCCTTTCCGATTAAGAGACTCTGAGGTTCAAACTCTCGGCCTTCATTGAAACTATGGGGGTGGGGGGTGGACAGGGCATCGAACACATAACGACACAAAGAATACAAACACGAGTCACATTTACGCATTAAAAACAGTGAACTTTATTGAGATCGGTAAATTTGCTTTCAATTTTTTTCGTTGACGTACACATGTATTTTTTTCGTTTTTTCCAAGACTGGAAGAACGCCGCGATACGTTAGACATCATGTGCTATCGGCAGGCTCTACTCGAACGAATAAACAATGCTACGTTTGCTACGTACAAAACAAGCAACGAATGCATGCACAATCATCAGCCTGTACGTACTTTTACATCACGAAAGTAGCAAAAAATAAAGTTTGATTAACGGAAAACTTGAATCAAGTAGCGTACAGACAAAAATGCAGACGATCGTCATGAAAGCAGTCGATAGCACAAAGGATCGCTTCGATCGCTTAATTTTCAGAAACTCCGGCTAGCACACGAAAATTATCGTCACTAATGCAACAATAAACTGTTCATTTCAATGTTAATGACTTTTTAGCTCACGATGTCCGTAGGTTACATGGAAATTTGCGATAGTTGACGGGGATCTCTCGCATTAGCGTTCAGGGAAGTAAACAAAGATGGCGGACGCGGCGTGGGTCGCAGTATCCCATCATTCCATGCGGTGTTTTTTCGCGGCACATTTGGCGTGTTGATGCGGCGATAGCGCCGTGTCGCAGTCGAAATAAACTCAAAATAATGGCGCAGTACACAAGTAGAGACATGGTTTTGATGATTAAAAAATGAGTTGTATGAGAAATTAAACGTTCTTGGAATAAACAGGCTAAAAGAACACAAAAGCATGCCGCATTTGGCGGCTATGAACCGGCTCGCGCTTCTCATTACGTAGTGCCGATGTGCGCCCGACCGCTCGATCAACGTAAATTTCGGCCTCCTTTGTGGTTCAAAACAGACAACTTCGTCCCTTTTGGCGGCTTGATGTCTTGATATAAGAAATTTTCCGCCGATTTTGGTGATTTGTTTGGCATGTTTTTGGTTGAAAATGTGTTGCAACTTGACAATTTTTTTTTCAATTAGCCGGCATTGGCTTTTCAAATAAGGGGCGTGATA
>NW_017803843.1:2192929-2197252 GCF_001625305.1 Branchiostoma belcheri | reverse complement strand
AGGCTGAATACTCGGATTTAGAACTGCCCGCCCAACCTCGGGGATTTCATGTCACCCTCGGCCTCCGGCCTCGGGAGACATGAAATCCCCTTGGTGGGTGGGGCAGTTCTAAATCCTCATAGTCAGCCTCAAACCGTGCTCTATCTATTACGTCTGGTAGTACTGAATACCACTAGCCATTGGGTTGTCCTGCGGATTTTATCTCTAACCTTTATTTTCTGATAAAATCATAAATCGTAAAATCATAGTTTTCTTAAGCAAACTCCTATTAACTGAAATACTACACATTTGTAATATGTACCAGTAATGCACCGAAGGACTGACACATAATTGGTGCATGTACAATGTACTTGGTTACATCAGATTTCGTCAGCCTAGTGTGAGGATTTGATTGGGACCACTATTACTTGGAGCTGTTGCCATATCACTGATCAATAGTCTGCTGGGAACATGAAGTCATCCATGCTCATTAGAACTCACTCTCATGTTACTCTCTACCTCAGCATTGCAGGTACACATTGATCAATGTAATTTTGCACCAGCGGTACTGTGCATCACCCTTGCTTCATTTCATGTAACAAATAATTATACATTTAGTGAATTTATTGCCTGCCTATAATGAAAGCATAACTACAATGGCTTTAGATGGCAGTGTAAGATGCATGAAATGTGTAGTCACTTTAGACAAAGTGTAATTTAGTCAGATACTAGTATATTCACATATAAATTTCACATGTTGGCATGATATGGAATACAGGTGAATGTGCATGAAATGTGTGTTGATGTACATGTAATGCCCATTGTGTATGGATATCACCAGGTTATCATGACAGCATTAGTCTGTGAGATCTGGGAGATCTGTGATTATGTGTATAGAAGAAATGATAACATACATTTTGTCCAATGCCTCAGAAATATCTTAGAAAGTACTACACTGTCAGTGTCACACAAGGTTATTGCATCAAAACTATATATTGCATTGGCTTAGGATACAAAATCATAATACTAAACTTTAAATCTATAAGTGTCCAAAGACCAAAGTGATTTATTATTTCAGCCCATTTATTTTAGAAGAAGTAATACAGGCAGACAGCTTTATAATTGGTGTTGACTGTGCCTTTAGTACAGCTATGAAAAATGCATGATGCATCTTGATATTCTTTGCACAGAATTGAGTATGTGCTGGTGGCTCATACTCAGTCATAGTCACCTCAATTTGGATTGGGGCCACTTGAAGTAATACAAGGCAATTGAACCATCATATTCATAGGGCCACTGGTAAGAAAGATGTCCAATATGCTCGTACCAGACTGCTAGCAACAACCTAAGGAACGACGATTGACTTAGATAATATTAATGCATAAGTGTGTTTCCATCTTTGTGTCTTACTACCTGGTATACAGAGAAAGCACAGTGGGCTAGTAAAATAAAGATAACCATCTTTTTACAGTTTTGATACCAGTTACGGTATGTCAGAATCAGAAATACTGTCAGTGTGGCCTGGGCTCCATCCTGGCAGTTCATGTCTCTCACACTATCTAGCCAACATAAACTCATCAGGATGGTACAGACGTGGAGAATGTGGCTATCAGAAATGCATATCAGTAAAAAAATTGCAAGAATACAGTTGTTAATGAGGTATGCCATATCATGTCTTTCTTAGTTAAACACATTGCCCTCTACTTGAATGGGCCCCTCAGCACAGACGACAAGGTTGATCTATGGGAGGGCTGTTACTAAGGTTAACACTAAGTAGGCAATCTTAATGTATTGTTTACCACAAGTATCGCACAATTTAATTTTTTGACCTCTATAGAACAGATATTTACACAATACAAAATGCACTGTGTCATGGGTAACATTATGTGATTATTGAATATCCAGTAGAATGATGTTGAAAATGAACATGCTGCCAACCGTAGCTCATTAAGTCCCATTAGCTTTATAGTATACTTGGCTGTGCTCTTAGTCAATAGCTGTGGTTGATGGCTGAGGAAGTTGTCGGCAGAAAATTTGACTAATGTCCGACTGTCGGGAATTTTCTTTACACGGTGTTCCCACTGTCGCCGGTTCTGCTGTCGTGAAAATCTGTGGCTAAAGTGGGCTGTAGAGTGTCTTCGCAAAGTTTGGGTTATTATTAAGTTGGTTACTTTTCTTCTGCTGTTGTATTTTTGGTGTAGTCCCCAGCTCTGAACTATGGTTACTCTTAGTACATCTATAATCTATAGTATACGTAATAACTCTACTGTTTTCCAATTGCTTGGGTACAATAAATGCACGAAGACATTCCAAGACATCTTGGCATTTTCCATCTTGCTTTCTTCAACACAGCTTTTTATAGCCACATTTGTACACATGCAATATTGCATAGGGAACATGAGTAGGTGAAGATGACATCAACATGAAATGACTGTGTGGGTTGTTATTGATTGCCTGGCTGGTCTAGGCCCTGGGTTAATGTTACTCCAGCTACTCTTATTTGTCACACACAGCAGGCGTTGAGAAGATTGGAGGTTTAATCTTTATGGTGTGACTTTCTTATCACAACACGCTTTTCACAGGTTATCCATCATGAGAACATGCTTGTAGTTGTGTCTGAATAAATCACAAGACTCCTCAGGCACTAACATTGGTAGCTGTGAGAAGATAGAACTGAGGTCTAAAATCTCCTATTTCTTGTGTATAGTCAAACATTGTAGATATACATTCCTGTAAAGCCTCAGTCACATCCCGCCGTACATGTTTTTGTCCGTACGTTTTTTGGGGAGGCCACGTCTGCTACGTTTTTCTGAAAACGTGGGGAAGGACTGGCATGAGCAATACGGTCAACGCACGTCACTCACACGGTTGCGCAAGGTTTAAGTATGTGGTCTGCAAGCCACGTCTGGCCATGAGGGATTGCGTGCATCGTTCATTGTGTAAGTGGTAAGTGAGTTGTACATACTTACAACATATGCACCATATGTGGATATATTGGATCATTACTGATTATTACTGGTGAAATACATGTAGGAGAGTTTTGAAAGGATATAACACCATTTCACATTATAGCTAAGTACTAGTCATTCTTGAGATCTTTCCAGTCAACCAGATCTGAATACTTTCATAGCCAAGGTGATCATAGGAATAATATGTGATGAGGAATTTTTACAATGTGCAGCAGTGTTTTTGTAACCTAGGCATGAATGGCCTAATGGAACTATGAATCAGCAGTGTGAAAATCTGGGTTAACTTAACATGTTGTTCAGAGTTACAGACCTACTGCCTCTGCAGGTTACAGACCTTGATCTCATTCCAATTCAAAACAACAAATTGGTACCCAGCTCAGATGTGCATTAGCCTTGACACTTATCCTGACCAGTGGAGATGCAAAACAATGATATCCAACCAAGTTACATGAGGAAAGATGAGGAAAACAATGTCAGTTTTGTCATCTGTGGTGCCTGCTTCTGACTCAAGTATGAGGTACTTATCTGATATCCATGCCAACTGCCATGTATTCCATATGTCTAAATCAAAATATTAAATTCAATTGCACTATATTGCCTCTTGCATACTTCCATTGCTTTTGTTCATGTTTCCTGTATTATAATTTACTTCCATTCTGCCTAATGGAATCTTAAAAGGGAAGACATGCTGTAGGATATCTATTATGCATGGATGTAATTAGTATGGATTTTTGTCCTATTAGCTCAGAAATTGCACTATAGCTTGCTACTAGTGTATTCAGGCAGAATAGAAGACAATCATCCATCTACTTAGTCTAATAGTCATCAGGTGTAGGTTTATAGCATTACTTAGCCTGGAAGTTGGAATGATGTTTTCAGGCAGGTTGTGTCGTAAGTATACATGTAGGTTGTCTAATGCACAAGGCAGTGGGCTCTTTCATGTCTGTGTGTGAACTTTGAAGGTGAACCTGAATATTTGTTCATTACTAAAGATGTGGAGACATTCGAATTGGGTATATTGTTCGCAGGTGTGAAGATTGCTTGCAGCATGAATAATTTTTATTTGTTTTGCCCCTTTAAAATGCCCTTCCTGTTGGATGGTTGAAGATTATAGATATGGCTCTTAGCAATTTTAATCAATATAATCAGCTTATAGCCTCTGTATGTTGTGGTTTGATAGGCATTTTCTGCTCAGCTGGTTAAAGAATAGTGTTTCAGTGCTAGATGTTTCCTGTGCCGAGATAGGATTTCAGTACCAAGGACAGGGTATGGAGCAGCTGACAAGGTTGAGGTAGACAGATGCTATAGCCTTGATTGAATCAATGTCAGGAAACAGGTGTAGGTAAGTCAATAATAGAGCAGACCATACCAAATT
>NW_017803843.1:2190648-2192909 GCF_001625305.1 Branchiostoma belcheri | reverse complement strand
ATAAACTGTTCATTTCAATGTTAATGACTTTTTAGCTCACGATGTCCGTAGGTTACATGGAAATTTGCGATAGTTGACGGGGATCTCTCGCATTAGCGTTCAGGGAAGTAAACAAAGATGGCGGACGCGGCGTGGGTAGCAGTATCCCATCATTCCATGCGGTGTTTTTTCGCGGCACATTTGGCGTGTTGACGCGGCGATAGCGCCGTGTCGCAGTCGAAATAAACTCAAAATAATGGCGCAGTACATAAGTAGAGACATGGTTTTGATGATTAAAAAATGAGTTGTATGAGAAATTAAACGTTCTTGGAATAAACAGGCTAAAAGAACACAAAAGCATGCCGCATTTGGCGGCTATGAACCGGCTCGCGCTTCTCATTACGTAGTGCCGACGTGCGCCCGACCGCTCGATCAACGTAAATTTCGGCCTCCTTTGTGGTTCAAAACAGACAACTTCGTCCCTTTTGGCGGCTTGATGTCTTGATATAAGAAATTTTCCGCCGATTTTGGTGATTTGTTTGGCATGTTTTTGGTTGAAAATGTGTTGCAACTTGACAATTTTTTTTTCAATTAGCCGGCATTGGCTTTTCAAATAAGGGGCGTGAAAAACAATGGTGTCAATGGGAAACGGTTTGGGTTTTCACAATTCTTTTCAATTAGCAGACTTTTTCTTATAAGCGTTTTTCAATTAACTGGCTCCCACTGTACTAAACTTTAAATTTATAAGTGTCCAAAGACCAAAGTGATTTATTATTTCAGCCCATTTATTTTAGAAGAAGTAATACAGGCAGACAGCTTTATAATTGGTGTTGACTGTGCCTTAAGTACAGCTATGAAAAATGCATGATGCATCTTGATATTCTTTGCACAGAATTGAGTATTTGCTGGTGGCTCATAGTCACCTCAATTTGGATTGGGGCCACTTGAAGTAATACAAGGCAATTGAACCATCATATTCATAGGGCCACTGGTAAGAAAGATGTCCAATATGCTCGTACCAGACTGCTAGCAACAACCTAAGGAACGACGATTGACTTAGATAATATTAATGCATAAGTGTGTTTCCATCTTTGTGTCTTACTACCTGGTATACAGAGAAAGCACAGTGGGCTAGTAAAATAAAGATAGCCATCTTTTTACAGTTTTGTTACTAGTACCAGTTACGGTATGTCAGAATCAGAAATACTGTCACGACTCAGTGTGGCCTGGGCTCCATCCTGGCAGTTCATGTCTCTCACACTATCTAGCCAACATAAACTCATCAGGATGGTACAGACGTTGAGAATGTGGCTATCAGAAATGCATATCAGTAAAAAAATTGCAAGAATACAGTTGTTAATGAGGTATGCCATATCATGTCTTTCTTAGTTAAACACATTGCCCTCTACTTGAATGGGCCCCTCAGCACAGACGACAAGGTTGATCTATGGGAGGGCTGTTACTAAGGTTACTAAGTAGGCAATCTTAATGTATTGTTTACCATAAGTATCGCAAAAGTTAATTTTTTTGACCTCTATGGAACAGATATTTACACAATACAAAATGCACTGTGTCATGGGTAACATTATGTGATTATTGATCATGAATATCCAGTAGAATGATGTTGAAAATGAACATGCTGCCAACCGTAGCTCATTAAGTCCCATTAGCTTTATAGTATACTTGGCTGTGCTCTTAGTCAATTATACATAGCTGTGGTTGATGGCTGAGGAAGTTGTCGGCAGAAAATTTGACTAATGTCCGACTGTCGGGAATTTTCTTTACATGGCGTTCCCACTGTCGCCGGTTCTGCTGTCGTGAAAATCTGTGGCTAAAGTGGGTTGTAGAGCGTCTTCGCAAAGTTTGGGTTTATTTATTAAGTTTGGTTACTTTTCTTCTGCTGTTGTATTTTTGGTGTAGTCCCCAGCTCTGAACTATGGTTACTCTTAGTACATCTATAATCTATAGTATACGTAATAACTCTACTGTTTTCCAATTGCTTGGGCACAATAAATGCACGAAGACATTCCAAGACAACTTGGCATTTTCCATCTTGCTTTTTTCAACACAGCTTTTTATAGCCACATTTGTACACATGCAATATTGCATAGGGAACATGAGTAGGTGAAGATGACATCAACATGAAATGACTGTGTGGGTTGTTATTGATTGCCTGGCTGGTCTAGGCCCTGGGTTAATGTTACTCCAGCTACTCTTATTTGTCACACACAGCAGGCGTTGAGAAGATTGGAGGTTTAATCTTTATGGTGTGACTTCTTATC
>NW_017803843.1:2163723-2190628 GCF_001625305.1 Branchiostoma belcheri | reverse complement strand
ATATTCAGCGCCGTGATTCAAGAGATTAATACCCGGAAACAATTTTTTTCTTGTTTTGAACGCATTAACATGCATTTACGCTAATCTAGTATGATTCAGGGTACTTTTTTTTAACCTGCCATGGCCAGATTATCTAAAGATGTGTGTATTGTGTGTACAATCTATAGAAAGAGAAATGTACATCAGGTCCGATCATCCGATTTTCACGTTTCGGTTTTTTGGACTCGGTTCATGAACGTATTTTGGTTTGGCTCCTGGGAATGTGCAAAAAAATGACTCCCGGGACTGTCTACAGGGAACACTCGCACATTCGCGGTGTATCAGGACAGCGCGACTGGTCGTCATTAGCGCAGTAACAGTTGCATAAACGGACGAAACCATTTCAAAGAAATGGGGATGTTTCGAAAATAAGCATTTACTCCAATATCAAAACAGCTACGGTAAAAATGAAAAGACGTGCATCATCCCGGACATAATGCAACACCACATGCGAAATTACACAGAAATGCGACGTACGGAAGAATGCGTTTTGGCTGCGAACATCTTCCAAAAAACTTGGCATCTCTTAACCATGGGCAAAAACATCTGGAACCACTTATAAAAACCACCCCGTATCTGCATGTAACTTTTTCGAACCCCACTGCTATTACCAAACAACGTCGTTTTCTGGACCATTCCAATTCGCCTCGTAATTGTAGGGGTGCGTCTGCGATATTACATTGACCGCGAAAGCAGCAACGGCAAAAATACACATTCGTGCATCAACACGGGCATGCCCGCAGACGGCGTATAAAATTGCGTGCCGATTACACAAAGAGAACCCAGTGTTTTGACTGCGAACATGAAAAATCAGCCGATTACAACGCTCCGTCCGGAGGTCCTGACCTCCTTCACGGAGTAATAATATGTGATGAGGAATTTTTACAATGTGCAGCAGTGTTTTTGTAACCTAGGCATGAATGGCCTAATGGTACTATGAATCAGCAGTGTGAAAATCTGGGTTAACTTAACATGTTGTTCAGAGTCACAGACCTACTGCCTCTGCAGGTTACAGACCTTGATCTCATTCCAATTCAAAACAACAAATTGGTACTCAGCTCAGATGTGCATTAGCCTTGACACTTATCCTGACCAGTGGAGATGCAAAACAATGATATCCAACCAAGTTACATGAGGAAAGATGAGGAAAACAATGTCAGTTTTGTCATCTGTGGTGCCTGCTTCTGACTCAAGTATGAGGTACTTATCTGCCAGCTGCCATGTATTCCATATGTCTAAATCAAAATATTAAATTCAATTGCACTATATTGCCTTTTGCATACTTCCATTGCCTTTGTTCATGTTTCCTGTATTATAATTTACTTCCATTCTGCCTAATGGAATCTTAAAAGGGAAGACATGCTGTAGGATATCTATTATGCATGGATGTAATTAGTATGGATTTTTGTCCTATTAGCTCAGAAATTGCACTATAGCTTGCTACTAGTGTATTCAGGCAGAATAGAAGACAATCATCCATCTACTTAGTCTAATAGTCATCAGGTGTAGGTTTATAGCATTACTTAGCCTGGAAGTTGGAATGATGTTTTCAGGCAGGTTGTGTCGTAAGTATACATGTAGGTTGTCTAATGCACAAGGCAGTGGGCTGTTTCATGTCTGTGTGTGAACTTTGAAGGTGAACCTGAATATTTGTTCATTACTAAAGATGTGGAGACATTCGAATTGGGTATATTGTTCGCAGGTGTGAAGATTGCTTGCAGCACGAATAATTTTTTATCTTGTGAATGTTCTGCCCCTTTAAAATGCCCTTCCTGTTGGATGGTTGAAGATTATAGATATGGCTCTTAGCAATTTTAATCAATATAATCAGCTTATAGCCTCTGTATGTTGTGGTTTGATAGGCATTTTCTGCTCAGCTGGTTAAAGAATAACACTATTCTTTAACCAGTGCTAGATGTTTCCTGTGCCGAGATAGGATTTCAGTACCAAGGACAGGGTATGGAGCAGCTGACAAGGTTGAGGTAGACAGATGCTATAGCCTTGATTGAATCAATGTCAGGAAACAAGGTGTTAGGTAAGTCAATAATAGAGCAGACCTTACCAAATTACAGGGGGACTTATTGTTTGTCTCACTGTCAGTGTCTGCAGCTACTTGTGTCTGGGTGATTATACTTCATGTCAGCCCATGGGAAGGTTTAATGGCTGTATCTTCTTGTTCCCAGATGTAGAACTCTGATTCCTCAAAGCAGCACATACTGGTATTGAAAGAAGGGAAAGATGGAGCTTGCTCACAGCCTGCTGCTGAATGAGGAGGCTCTAGGCCAGATCAACGAGGCCAAGCGACCCATCTTCATCTATGAGTGGCTGCGCTTCTTGGACAAGGTGTTAGCTGCAGCTCATAAGGTATACCCGTCTTTATTGACATTATCCACAGTGCTTTGTCTTTGTCAATTTCTTCTGTGGCATCTAGTCTATGTTCTTGCAAGTCCGATTTCAAGTATATATTGTTACACCTCACCTGTAGTCCCTGGTGTTGATAATGTTGCCTAGTTTGTGTTTTATTGCTACTGTTGATTAATGCTGATGAAGAGCCACTCAAGCACATAGCATTGATTCCAGGTTACAGTGGTTTTTATGGGGATATCATCATCAGATATGTGATAGAATTTCTAACATTTATATAATGCTTTTGTGTTGAAAAGGCTGATGTGAAAGAGCACCAGAAGAAGCTAGTGGAGCAGCTGAATGCACAGATGCACTGTTCCCCCGGTCCTCCCACCCGCAAACTGCTGGGGAAGTGCCTGGCTAACCTGTACAGTGTGGGAGACACCTTCTCACTGTTTGAAACAGTCAACAACTGTGTGGATATTCTTAAAAACAAGGACGACTCACCCAGCTATCTCCCCACCAGGCTGTAAGTTTGACCTCTTTGCCTTTTGTGTCAGGTGACAAACCTGTTATGAAGTGATTTATGCGATCCATTACAAACAGAGGTGACCTGGTATGAAGTTTGGGTGAAAAATAAAAAGCTTTATGTCTAAGAGCTCTCAGATATTCCATTATAGACAGGTTTAGCTCATGACTTTGACAATAATGCATGATGTCACCAGGGCTCTATGGAACTGGCTCTGGGTGTTGTTGTTTCGTTGTAGTGGAGTATTTTGGCAATGTTAAATCTGCACTTAAAATGTGCTAGAGAAAAAGCAGAATGCTTACATATTTTCTCACCTTTAAAGCACAGTGACTGATAAATCAATAAGGAAGGATGACTATGCGAAGCTTTCTGTTATACATATACGAGTATACACATACTGCATTCTTTTATTTCAGGGCTGCTGTAGAAATCTTAGGGGCTATACATGAGAAAATGGGTCGGATGGTAAGATGGTTTATTGTTTCGTATAATATATTTGGTCAAGATTTTAATGCATGCATGATTTCTCTGTTTTATTATAAAATAATATAAGAAAATTCTACACTGATACAAAGGTAGAGATTATCTTAGCCTTCATGCATGTATTACATCAATCACTGTGACAGTTTTTACTTGGTAGCCATTTGCTTTGTACATAAATCAATTCTATGTAGTGTAGGTGTCTTGCCTTGAATGTTGATGCATTCTTTCATTTTTAGGTTTTACACTACAGTTTTGTATCACAGTAATAACCTAAAATGATCACCAATCAATCAATGAGTTAATTAAGTAATAACATGCATAAGTAAATAGTAGTATATGACATCATGTATTTTTGCAAATTACAGCTTTTGTTATAATTTGGATACTTTCCACCTGATGTTATCTCGATGAAGTGGACCCAACTGTTATACCATGAGTGTTATTAAGGAGATGGACTTGATAGAATGTTGTACAGTTTTTACTCTCAAATGCACCACAGTCAAGTACATGTATTGAGTGAATGATAATTTTATTCTCAAGTCTTCTCAAGACAATAAAAGAACATCTAGTCTTTTCTGTTTGTCTTGCTACTTGCTTTAATAATGTTGTCTTTCCTATACCTTGCACAGGTTGGAAGCTCATTCATTGATACTGTGCAAACCCTGCTCAAAGCTATGAAAAATGCAGAGGTAGGTGTTTTTTGTGTTCCATTGTAGGTCTGCTGCCAGCCAGCCAGCCTGAGTGATGAAATTGCATGCAGTTGAAGATATTGAGTGTGGTTGATTGCATTTTTGATGCACCAGTGGATGTTATGTTGGCAGCATTTTGATTGCACGTAGACATTTTTGGATAACAGACTTGACTTTCATGCACAATATGATTTGGTGGTGGTTGGACAATTACCGTATAACTAGCTAGAGTAACTGTTAATGAATAGAGTTGAAAATTGCACACTAAACACGATAAGAAAGCTTTGTATGGTGATTATGAACACTGGAATAATGGACTGGTATGTAGGTAGATGCTCAATGTTTCCATGCTATTTTGTTTTTTATTTCTTATACATGTAACATGCTTTCATGTTTTCGTCCTACATGTACCTTCTAAAAAAAAAAACATTCTTTTAAATCATTCTTCTCCAGAATGACCTTATCATGACAGTTCTTTAATCATATTAATTTTTGTAATATCACAGACAGAGTGTTATTAATTTCAACCATGTTTTTCTGTATCTTCTCATCTTAACTTTCAATATATGTGGTCGTGTATGCCTGTCCATTTTTCCACTGCTCATACTCATAGTACTTTTGAGTTGCACAACTTCATTTGCACAAGATTATCCAAACTAGCAAGGTTTGATCACTTTTGTTTGACTGAAATTTTTATCTCAATTTCAAATGCGTGCTGCTATGCTGTATGAACCCACCACTGGGTAAGTTGAGATGCTGTGCTTTCCTAGTGGTGCAGTAACTGCAAAGGGCTTCTGGTGCAATCTATGACAGATGAAGGGGAGGCACTGACAGATGCTTCTTCTATTTATTGATCAATCAATTTATTGATCAATCAATACAAATGATTGTTTCAATGTCAGGCAGGCAGACACATACAGTATTGTGGCAAAATGACATTTTGAATTGAGTTCAGAACAAAAATACTGCTACTTGCAGAAGGCAGATGTTAGGTGGCAGTAGATAGTGTAATATTGCAGGCAGAATGGCAGATCCATTTGATTGAACCGTCTTTCATGTTGCCTGATGTCTCATTTATTCATAGCCAGCCTGCCACAGAGGTCTGATACAAATGTGCATTTACTTTTTGTGATTGGCTGAAAGTATACCAACTATCCCAGATCTATGGAAAATATTCAGAGCAGCCTGCCCAAATTTATAATTTAAGTTTGTCTTTATTGATTATAACCTGCAGTATGTTCAAGATCTGGAGCGGGTTTAAAATAATTGCAGATTTGCTTTTCCCATCGAGCCATGATGAAATCCCATGATCTAATCCCATCACTGGCTGTCTGCTGTTCTAGACATGAAGTTGTCCAGATGCAAATGCCTCTCCTTGTCTGTCATTTAAAAAGGGATAGCTGGCTGCTTATTACAAGCTAATAGTTGTCTCATTAAATCTTAGGTCACTTTTAGATGACACTGCACACTGATTCCTCCACCTATGTACTGTTACAGACCTTCAGTTGCTCGTGTTTTGAGTGTATGAATTCTGCTGCCAAAAAAGGCTTTATTTTGTATCTAAATTGCTACATCACTGAAAGGTTTGGATACCATGAACTGTGGTGGAGGAACCTATTTCAAGTTGCACATTTTGTATTCTTTTCCTTTAACTGCATGTTTTATCAATTTGCTTTTTTCTCAATTAGGTCGTGATAAGTTTTATTTCCTGTAGTAGCTGTTTGTTTGCTGATGATGTCAAGTACTGATTTCTTTTGCTACAAAACAGATCACAGCCACACCCCAACACTACTATAAACACAGTGATGATTATGTTCCTGTGGTGTGATTCTCACAGTGTGTTGTACTCCCCAGTCTCAGGGTCGGTGTGAGATCATGCTTGCCCTGGAGAAGATCCTAATGGGCCTGGGGTCAGCGGCAGCCTCTCAGCACAAGGACATCTACAAGGTGGCTCGAGGCTGCCTGGTGGACAGGTCCCTGGTGGTCAGGGTGGCTGCAGCCAAGGTCAGACCTAGCTCTGGCTTTCCTCATTGCTGTGGTTTATAGTCATCTCATGGTGAAAATAATGCAAATAATGCAGATGGTTGCTTGAGTCATAAATAAACTTTCATGAATATGATAAAGAGTGCAAAAAGAAGTGTAAATTCTACACATGAAAACAGGTCTCCATGACCTTTTATCCATTTTCACTTCTATGGGGCCATCCAAGTTTCTTGGATGCATGTACTGGAGTGATACACCAATGAACATAACTTTGTTCCTTCAACCCATCCTATGCTGATGTTCTCCTGTTCTGTTCCAGTGTCTGACCCAGCTTGTGAATGAAGCTCCTTTCATGTACACCAGCGAGCTGGACCGAGTGGCCTCGCTCTGCTTCCAGGCCATGGACGGCTCAAACTACGACGTCCGCTGTGCTGTGGCCAGACTGCTGGGTGTCACCATGGCGGCTCCATTCACTCCAAAGGCAGCCAGTAAGTTTTTCAACATCTACAAAGACTTTGCTGATCCTTTGTGCATTAAAGATATTGTATTTCTGTGCTGTATGCCTGAATAGAGATTATTTCATGATTGTTTAGGTTAGTACTGTAACACCATTTTCATGTCTGACCACAGCTGCAAAAATGAAGAAACCATCCCTAGACGATGTGTTCAGTGTGTTGTCCTCTGGATTTCTGAGGGGAGGTTCAGGCTTCCTTAAGGGGGGTGGAGGAGAGCTGCTGAAAGGGGGAGAAGTCAGGAGAGAAGTCCGAGTGGGTGTTACACAGGTGAGATGCTCTTTGCGAACCTTTTTGACACTACATTGCTGTGTTAGTTTTGAATTCACATTGTTTCCTAGCTCTTTAAAGTTAATTTCTTGCTAATGTTTCTTTGAAAATTTATCAAAATGCATACTAGTGTTGTCCATCTGCTACAACATGACATGTCTCCCCACCTCCCACAGGCTCATGTTGTGTTTGTGATGACTTTGGGGGGACCTTGGCTGGAGAGGAACATGTCCGTCTTCCTCACACATGTCCTAGATCTACTGGCAAGTCCAAAGGTAAGTTTTAATTTGTAAAGTCTTTGCTTGATTTCGTGAAGACACATCCAGTGCTCTGTGTGTTATTGCTGGTAAAAAAATGAGCATACTCATAAATGCCATAAGCTGTAGACGTTGACAGTGTTACTGACATAGCATGCAGTGATTATTGGCCCTATCTATGGACCAGATGTACATTTGTATTACTGTAATCCTGGGTTATGTTACTGCTCAATATGCATCCTGCTTGAAAGGGTTGCAATCCTTGTGGTTTTCAGTGGAGCTTGGAGGATGTCCCTGACATGTTGAAACTGTATTTTCATAAATGTACACATTTATCTAATCTTCATGTCACAACCTTTGGACAATTAACATTTCAGTCAGCTAAACTTGAAGAAGCTACATTTTCTTTCTTGTTTTTTTTGCAGGCGACGCCCACCCATGTGGATGCTGTGTACTCCAGGAAGTGTGTGTCGTTCATGCTGCGGGCCGTGCTGGGGAAACTGCTGGGGGAGAAGGCTCAGATCGCTGCTGCCAGGGAACTCTGCCAGTTTGTCAGCAAGCAGATGACAGTTGTTGGTGAGCTATGTTTAACCAGTCCTGCATTACAAGAACTCTTTGGCACATAACATGTTAACTCTTGTTGCTGTTGTATTACATATTACATGCTGCCACCTGAGGATAAGGACTAAAGGAGTACTGTGCAGATATATTCGGCACATCTTTAGAAGCTGTTGTTACCAAAGTGAACTTTAGTTCCAAGATAATATTAAATAGGAAAGGCCATTAAATAGGAAATACCAGAAGATAAGTGTAGTGCTAACTGCCATGTTCTGTACACCTCTATCTAGATGATGCCAGTAGTAAAGCGGAGTCTGAGGGCCGAGGAGCTGCAGACATCTCCAACACACAACACTCGCTGGTGTGCGCCCTGCAGGAGCTGGGCAGTCTGCTGCAGAGTCTGCAGACTTGTGCTGCTCCTCTCGTTACTGAAGCTAACTCAAGTATGTCTTTGTTTCTTGGGTTCTTTCAACAATACTTTAAAGGGTTTAAATGAATTTGTCAGTGGTGGTGGCTGGGAAAAGTTACTAAAATATTGAGAAAAGTGTCTACATCCAGAAATATAAGAGAATTCTTATATTCATTTTAAGATACAGCAATCCCCGTAACAGCTCTGCAGACTAAACTTACAAACAAATTGATTGAATGTAAGCCTTAAAGGTAGATGAGGTAATGAGTTATCTTATCATTTCCCAGGTATAATTGAGCCAGTGATATCAGTCCTACTGCACCCCAGCATCGCTGCCCGGCTAGCATCAGCCTGGTGCCTCAGATGTATAGCAGTGGCCCTGCCCTCACAGATGACCCCTCTCATTGACAGGTACTCTCCCTTCCTCCCACTGTCCTATACTGTGGTCGTTGCCTTTCTTCTCTGTGTTGTCAAGAAATGCCTGTATGTTTTGACACATGCTAAGTGAGAACAGATTGTGTCTGTCTGGGAAGGTGTAATATCGAGGAGTGGTTCACTACTGACTGGTTCACAGAAGGATATTCAATGTGAAATTAAAGGACTGCTGAAAAGAATGTGATTGAGGAAAAAGAGTTTAAACTAAAAGGACAAAGTACAGTGCCAAGTTTACATAACATCAAATGTTTGGCTCATGTTTCTTGTCCATGAAACTGCCTGGATAGAATTCCCACATCTCCTAATATATTGTAACTTGGTGCTGTTAAATTATGTGTCCTGTTAATGACTACACAGAACCTCTCCATCTTGTTATTGCACCTTAGCATCTCCCTGCTACTCTACCTTTCAAGAGTTTAGAGGTGCCGCACTGCTGCATAATTCACACAACCCACAGGGTTTTCTCCTACTAGTACTTACATCCTTCATTTTCTTTCGTTTCTCAATGTTCATATAAAGAGGCTCTTGGCACCTGTGGTAAGTGATGTTAAACAAAGAAGCCATACTTGTTTGCTACGTGTCTTAAACACACTGAATGTTTTGTGGAAAAAAATCAGTAATGTTAGTCACAGCAAGACAGGACCTGTAGAGATTGTTGACCTCATATGCATGTCAATGCAGGTCAGGAGCAAATTCTTATCAGTGAGTACATTCATCCTTAGTCTGAGAGATGCTGAAATGCCCAAAGAAAGAGAAAGAGAAAGGAAAGTTTGTCCTGCCAGTTGATAGAATAGTTTGTAAAATATCTTGTATGGAGGAGAGTTTGGACAACATTTCCTATTAGCATTATGCAAAGCTGCTGCAAACATCTCAGATCAGTATTTCTGCCAGTCTAGCTGGACTAATTGCAGGGATTTGGGAAATTTGCTGTACATTGTTGAGGATGGGTGCTGATGTATGATTTTCCCAGGTGTGCCGACCGGCTGAACACGCTGAAGTCCTCCCCTGAAGCTGTGTCAGGCTACAGCTACGCCCTGGCAGCCCTGATTGGTGGAGTCCACCAGTGCCCACTTGGTATTCCACATTCAAAGGGCAAACTGGTCTTCAGCATAGCAGAGGAGCTGCTCCGTACAGCCACCCAGAACAGCCGCATGTCCATGCAGCGCACGCAAGCAGGCTGGCTGCTGCTGGGAGCACTCATGACGTTAGGTAGGAGCTTACTCATGGACATGGACATGGACATGTAAATATAGCTCCTGATTCAAAGATAGTGTCACTGGCCTTGCTGATGATAATTTTGTAGTCATATCCAAGAATATGTACAGTAATGAATGGAATGTAAATATATCTTAATTACAGTGATTTAAAAAAAAGAATGCATAAGAGTATAAGCTATTATTGTGCAAGTAATCTGCAGGTTTTCTGATATCCTTTGGATCATGTTTCCTGAGAAATGTTATATGTACTTGGCCAGCTGTAGCGATGATGAAAGTAAACTTCTTCCATTCCCAGGTCCCCCGTCTGTGAAGCCCCATGTCCCCCGGATGCTGCTGCTGTGGAGAAATGCCTTCCCTCGGTCCAAACAGGAGCTGGAGGGGGAGAAGGCTCGTGGAGATGCCTTCACCTGGCAGGTCACCCTAGAGGGGAGGGCAGGGGCACTCTGCGGTAAGATCAACACTCATTACCACAGTGTATCTCATTTTTGATATTGGACTTCAATATATACAACATGTACCATGTCTATCCCCTGTCTAACGCAGCCAAATGATCTTTTTATACTATTGGATTATATGTCTGTGTCATTATGAGTACTCAGTGATCATAACTGGTTCCTCCCCAGCCATGAGGAGTTTTGTGGCCCACTGCAGTGAGTTGTTGACTGATGACGTGACCAGAAGACTCATGACTCCACTGGAGTGTGCCATGACAATGATGGCACAGTAAGTCACTTTTTCTCACAACTTAGGCATCTTCCCTGACATGTTGATTATCATCGACTCATGTTATTAACATCTATAATTTGATGTTGACATTAACATCATTTGGTGAAGGTATGAGGTTATTGCCTGTCGTCATAAAGAGTAAAGATTATGAATGAGCAAAGGGAATGGATGTATTAGCTGATTGCAAAATAAAGCCTGTTACCATCTGTCTTACCTGAGCTATTTCCCCCTTCCCTCCCCAGTATCCCCAGTGTAATCAAGTCGTACGGTGCCCATCTGAAGGCCAGCGCTGCCATGGTCAGGCTCAGGCTGTATGACATCCTCGCCCTCCTCCCACCTACAGCTTACGAAGGTAATATACCTGCTCAGTTTACATCAGCTGTGGTCAAATGAAATGCAAAGTATTATAACGGAATTAAAAAGAATTGGCAACATCAATACAAGAAAGTTTCTTTTTGAAGTTTCTTAGTTTGTATTTCTGGGCTGAAGTGTATGTAAAATCAATAGATACTTACTACCAGTATGTTAGAATTGGTCTAAATTCATGACTATGTTGGAATCAGTTTATTCATGAATGATAATACCCTCCCTTTGTGTTCCCTACCACAGGTAGTTTCAATGCCCTGTTGAGAGAGCTGGTGGCAGAGTTCACCCTGACAGACAACCCTGCCAACACCACCACATCCCTGCTGCGCTCCATGTGCCACACCGACGACACTCGCATCCTGGGCTCCTGGCTGGAGGAGACTGACCACAAGTCTGTGGAGGACCAGGTTGGTGACTGGACACAGGACATTCTTCCATGTCCATGTTATACCAGATGGTAGTTTTGACTAGACCTTGTCCTGTATTTTGATGATGCAGAAGTAAAAACTTCTTGTTGATGTTCTCACACTACAGCTCCAGCCCAACAGTGCATCGGGGTCAGGTGCTCTGGAGCATGATCCATCTTCAATATACCTGAGAGTTGACCAGGTGAGTGTCTCATATACTTACTCTCTTTTCTCACATACTTTTCACCTCTACAAGAATTACTTAATAACATGTTTCTGAGTTATAACCATCCACTTGCCCAATACCTGCAGACTGTAGCCGTTCCTGGCCCCCTCCCCCTTGGAGTGGCAGTGATAGATGCCTCAGTGGCCCTGTTTGGTGTGGTGTTTCCCCACGTGGCTCAGAAGCACCGGCTGCAGATGCTGGAGCACTTTGCTGAGTGTATTCGGCAGGCCAAGTCACAACGACAGCAGGCTGTCCAGATGAACATCTTCACTGCTGTACTGAGTGCTCTCAAGGTATGGCAGACTGTTTTACCTGCTACACTTACTCAAACCACCAGTCATCTTGTGGTCTTATCAACTGCCAGAGTTCCTTCTTTCCATTAATTTGTGATTTCTTTTTACTGTACAAAATGATTCTGAAAAGTCAACAATGTAATAAGTGTTGTTACAGATATAGCTTAAAGTAACAAAATGTGTCTGAAATTCTTTACATTAGTGCTTAAAGCTCTTGGTAGATTTTATGGCTATGTGATTATGATTGATGAAAAAAGTGGGTGAGCAAGATTAGAAAGGAAAAGGAGTACCATGAACTTAATCTATCATGATAAATCAAGTTCAAGGAGTACCTTGAACTTGATTTATCATGATAGATTACATTATCATAGATGGGTTGTTCCATCTCACCCTCACAAGACAACCTGCACTACCAATCATAATACAAGAGTCATATAATTATAAAGCTTCTGAGATGCCTTCTAACTAACATAGATAACTGCACTAACCCTAGCATAGATTGCTGTCTTCACCAAGCTCACTTCCATTATCCATAACCAAATCCTCATCACTAATCATCATCCCTGTTTAATCCATTTCTCTTACCTGAGCAGAAAGAGATGAGAAAAGATGCCAATCTGAAGGTTTGCTCATAGCTTGTGTTCTGTAGATTAAACAGGGCTCAAAATGTCTAAATGTTTGCCAGTTCTGTTTAACTTTTCTGTTTTTCCTGTTGTGTGTCTTAAGTTGACATGTCAAACTCAAACTGTCTACCCCTCCCATTGTTAAGGTTGTGTCACAGACATCTGTGTGTGTGTATGTGTGTTTCTTGTTAAATTTTGAGCCCTGTTTAGCTGGTGTAATAAAAGGTGGATGCCGGTCTGATGACGGTAGTTTAGGTGCAGCTGTGCAGTTATAAGGTTTTGGTGGTTAGTCTGTAGTAAGTTAGAATACATTCTGTATACAACTCAATTGTGCCAAAGGCTTTTTCAGCACTGAACCAACACTTGCATGTAGTAATTACTTCCCACTTGCTTGGTGCAGTTGAGACTATAACTATAGTATACATTGTACATGTAATTCAGCCGCTTCTTATTTGGACCTAGTGAAAAATCAAATCTCAAGATTAGACCTGGTGACTAAGGTGATGGGTACAAGGGTGTGGTGTTTAATCCATTCTCTTCAAACATGTTGGACTCCCCTGATTGCTCCCTGTGTTTATAGGGTCTGGCAGATAACAAGGGTGGACTGGGGGGAAAGGAGATCATCCGCCAGGCTAATGAACTGATTATGGTAAGTGGAAGGTATTTACTTTGTTTTGGGTAAGCTCTACCTGTATCTGTATAAGCTGTATAACCACCTTTGGGTGTAACACACCAGCTATCTATAGTTTGATTTTGCCCTATAACATCTGTTTATCTTGTTTTATTTTTTTTTTAAATGAAAACATGCACTAAAAGGTCTGTTAGTTCTACTGATACCAGATTTTCCCCTCCATCAGAATGCACTGATGAACCCCAACCCCATCCTGCGGTGTGCAGCAGGGGAGGCCCTGGGGCGAATGGCACAGGTGGTGGGGGACAGTGCCTTCATCGCACAGCAGGCACAGAACAGCTTTGACAAGTAAGTGTTTCTACTACATTTGACACTCAATGTTACCTTTTATCGACTACTATCATGTGATGCTGTGTAAACTGTATTAACTTTTGTCCTGAGCCAAGGGCTTACCTCATCTCTCACTGCCCGTACTGATTTAATTTCAGATTGAAGTCTGCCAGAGATGCTGTCTCCAGAACAGGACACTCTCTAGCGCTGGGGTGCCTACATAGATATGTGGGGGGGATGGGGTCAGGACAGCACCTTAACACCAGTGTCAGCATCCTGCTGGCCCTGGCACAGGACTCCAGCTCTCCAGTGGTGCAGGTGAGTGGTCTGAGGACTCCGCAGTGTCAGGGTGGATTGGTTGGAAAAAGGCTGTTTTACAACCTTGTATCATGTCAGATGCTGGGGAGTTGGTTGCCAGTATGAGACGTAGCACTGGGATAGTCTGTACACCATTTCTGCTGTGTAGAGGTGTGGTATGGTGCTAGTAGGTGAAGGTGATACAGAGGTGTGACATGCGTAGCCAGGGACTTTTTTCACTAGGTAAGAATATAGAAAGATACTTGTTCAGATGGGAAGAGCTAGTTCAAGATTATTTTCTTTGGTCTATTATAATGTTTGCAATAGGTCTCTCCAAAACAACAGTACAAATATATCCATTTTTGTTTCCAGGCTTGGGCTCTTCATGCTTTGGCCCTGATTTCTGACTCTGGAGGCCCAATGTTCCGTAGCTATGTGGAGCCGTCCCTGTCCCTGGTGTTACAGCTGTCCCTCACCATCCCTCCTGCACACACTGAGGTGCACCAGTGTCTGGGGAAGTGTTTAGAGGCTCTCATCACTACACTGGGACCTGAGCTCCAAGGTGCTCATGCTAGATTGCTTCTACAACTGTACCTGTCAAGACAAGTGATGGCTCACGTCAATACATATCTTTAATTGCAACACTGCTTTACCGGTTGTTATGATTTATTGAAAAAATGCAATTGCTGACTTTCTGATAGCTAGATGACACCCATGTTCAGAGTTCAGAAAAGACACCTTTACCATTGTAAGTGGAGTATGATGATGATGTTATTCCCACAGGTAACTCTGGAGCCGTGGCCACAGCCCGTACCTCCTGTCTGGTGGCCTGTGCCATCATGCAGGACCACCCTGACTCCCTGGTACAGACAGAGGCCATCTCCTGCCTGCAGCAGCTTCACCTCTTCGCACCACGACACGTCAACCTGTCCAGTCTGGTGCCCAACCTGTGTGTAAGTGCTACCATCAACTGGAAAATTTGTTTTTGATAGATTTAGTTCCAAATGAAAAATAAGACAGTGTAAGGTCACATGTGGAAAATAGTGACAGTGTCATTCTTTCTGGTAGGTCTAAATTGACAGTGAGTGGGACATTAAGTTAAGTTTCTTTGTTCATATGTCAGGTAGGAACTATGGAATATTGTAAATACTTGTAAATACACTTCTTAGGCTAACCATCTGCTGTATGTAAAATACAATCATGTAAAAAAAAATTCATGTACTACACTAAAGAATATTTTTCAATGTGTGAGACATATACATAATGATATAACATTGAAGATCTAACCAGCATGCTCTGGCTGTCATCCCAGCGTAACCTGGGCAGTACCCACCTCCTGTTGAGGCGGGCGGCTGTGGCCTGTCTGAGACAGCTGGCCCAGAGGGAGGCTCGCGAGGTCTGTGAGTACGCCATGACGCTGGTCAAAGAGAAGGACGTCAAACTGAAGACTGGGAAAGACGATAATGCCCCGGAAGAAGTCAACATCACTGAAACTGGTAAGATGAGTCAAGACAGTGAAGGCAAGATCACATAGAAAGTAGTTGTACATCTTATTAACATCAACACAAGTTGGAAAAATGCATGTACTGGTATATCATGATTTAAAATGTTGACCAGGGTAATTGATTTTCTTACAGAACATTAGTCATTGCTTGATTGCTTACAATGTTGACTTTATGTTAGATTCATTTGGAGTCTTATTAAGCAAGTAGATCTTGTGGTTGTGATGGGTCCTCTGTATTGACATGTTTTGTCACCTTCCTCCCCAGGTCTGGAGGGAGTGCTATTTGGCATGTTGGATAAGGAAGTGGACCAGAAGCTGAGGAAGGACATCCACGACACCCTGCTGAGCATGCTGCAGTCCCTGGCAGCTGACAACCTGTCCCACTGGCTGCAGCTCAGCAGAGATGTGCTCACAGCAGCCACAGGTCAGAGTCTCTACTTAGCAGACCTGTACAACAGACATTCAGGCACAAGTACACTATGAAACACTGTGTCAATAGAATGTTTATGGGCTAATGTTTATGTGTCAATAGAAGGTGTTGGGTAAAAATGTTACTCCCGTGGCTCTTTCTCTTGTCCGCAATTCAGTACGATACCAGTTATACTTAAGAGCATGAAATGGTCTTGCTTATGCTACAGTGAGAAATGAGCTGTCATAGATCCTGCTCTGTTTAAATCACAAGCCAACTTTGTGCCCACAGACACTGGTGGTCCTCCCCAGCCTAAGGCTCTACAAGGGAGGAAAGATGACAAGGAGGACAAGGATGAAGATGATGACGACACAGCAAAATTCCATGCTGGGGGAGAGGTACTGATGAGAGATTGCTAGTGTTGTCTACAATTTATTTCCTTTTTGTTTTCTATGAATACCTATTGCCTTCATTCCTTAATGCTGTTTCTGTAGTTTGAACATGAAATGAAAAATGAGCATTTATCCAGCATATCTGATTTGAAATTGTGTTTCTCCAGGTGAAGACCCATCCCACTGTTGCTCCCCGCTGGCCTACCCGCATGTTCGCCACAGACTGTGTGAGGAAAATCATCCAGGCCTGTGAGGGAAACCCCACCAACTTTGACCTGAGGAAGGCAAAGGAGCTAAAAGCCTCCAATCAGACAGGTAGGCCAGTCCCATGGTGATGTAGGGAGCATTGCATTTGGCTGTTCTACAGATTTTATTTTACATATAGATAGTGGTAACATCTTCTTCTTACATAAATTTGACATGCACACAGAATTTTTTGTCACTACATTGGGAAATAGTACTTCAGTGCCCATAGACAACCTAGTCATCACCAATGGTTGAAAGTCATTTTTGTGTCCAGTCCCCCACACTAACTAGATTACACAGACTAACGTCAGGTTTCCTTTCCCCAGTGGACTTCCTGGTGTTGCACCTGTCTGAGCTGGTGAGGATGACATTCATCGCAGCTACAGCAGACAATGACCAGCTGAGGCAGTACGGGCTACAGGCTATACAGGTGAACATACCTGCCAATCACTGCAGGACAGAAATAACTCAGTTTTATTCAGGCAATCAATAACTCATACACTAGCCTAAAATTGGCATTCATGAGGGTTACACAAGCTGGATTTTGCTGTTTAGATCTTTCATATCCTGATAAGATTTTATGTTTGCTCTCCAGGATGTGATCACCAAGTTTGCTAAAGTCCCTGAGCCAGAATTTCCAGGACACTTCATTATGGAGCAGTACCAGGCACAGGTCAGTGGGTGAAAAGTTTGCCTCTGGAATTTCTTATGTTTGCTTTTGTCATCTACCTGCCCAGGATAACACGCTGTCTGGTCCAGTACAACCAGCAACATTTCTTTTCACCTTTCATGGCAGGTTGGAGCTGCTTTAAGACCAGCCTTTACTCCAGACACACCCTCAGATGTTACAGCCATGGCCTGTGAGGTAAGGTAGAACTCTAATACTCAACTCTGCAGAGTACTGAAGGGTTTTCCACATTTGTGTTGTCATGAACAGATCTACCAAAAAGGTTTTGATTGTATTCTGGTCATGAAAGGTCCTTTTTCTGTGCTTTCTGTTGACGAAATTGATGAAATGTTGCATTTTCAAGAAGAATACTCCAGAGGAGACCAATAGTGACAGGTTCCACTTAATACTAGGTGTTCTCTAATGTTTGTTCCCTCAGGTTTGCAGCACCTGGATTGCCAGTGGTGTCTTTGTTGACCTGAATGACCTGAAGAGAATACAGCAGCTGATGGTGTCATCACTAGCCAAGCTGAAGCGAGGGAAGGATGCTCCCTCCCAGCTGTACAGCGAAAGTGCCTCCAGTATGGAGAAACTAGCTGTGCTCAAGGCATGGGCAGAGGTGGGCACTCCAATTAAGTCTTTGTGATACATTCTCTTTTGGGTGTTTGGCTATCCAGGAGTCCAATCCACTAAGCATATTGTTTACCCTTAGTTTGAAAGGTATGTGTCCTGATATGTAGAGGACAGTGAAAGTTTCTCCTGCTTTGGGCTTCGTGTAGTTCTCTTATCAAATTGAAGTTGATTGTAAAAGAAGTCAGTAAGGAGAAAGAATGAAATTGAAAGTTGACCTGCACTGAACCTGTCCTCTGCAGGTGTATGTAGTAGCCATGACCAAGCAGCCACAGTCCAGGACTCCTGAGGAGGAGCCAGAGAATGATGAGGGGGAGCCCGAGAGCCTGCTGACCATGGTCCAGCCGGAGCTGCCCTCCCTCAGTAAACACTGGCTGGCAGCGCTTAAGGACTACGCCCTGCTAGCCCTCCCCCCAGAGTTCTCCAGCCAGCTGCCCACAGAGGGCGGGGCCTTCTACAGTGCTGAGGCAGTGGACAGTGCCAGGCCACACTACAGGAGAGCATGGCCACCTATACTGTATGCTGCAGCCTTGTGGCTGAATGATGGGGGGTTTGCACACGTGGCTGCTGAGAAGGATGAGGACCTGGGACCATTAGGAGCCGGGATGGGTGGATTTGATGGCAGTATGTTACAAAAGAAGAAAACTCCAGAGGAGACCAATAGTGACAGGTTCCACTTGATATTAGGTGAGCTGCCTTATAAGTTAGAATATTTTCTATAATGCTAATACGGTATGACTGCATTCAAGCTGTGGAAAATACTGAAACTATTGAAAGAGTTACAAGCTTATTATAATGTAGCTTCTTGATTTCCTCTTCTGCAGGTATATGTATAGAAGCCCTCTGCTCACCCCATGCTAGCCAGCCCCTAGAAACTGTCTCCACTTGTCTACATGCTATGCACAAACTCCTGGATGCACCATGGCCCCGGAGCCAGCTTGTAAGGGACCGAGCCATTTCCATTGAGGTTCTCAACGTTCTGCACAGACTGTTGTTGACCCGGGATGCCCTCCCCATCCAGCTAGCAATCATGTCTGTGGCCAGACAAGTCATCTTAGCTGCCAAGGAACAGTTACAGGAGGACAAGAAACAGCTTGGTGAGGAGATTTATGTTCATTTAAAACAATGGCCTCAAGTATAAGCCTGGCTGCAGAAATGAATATCTTGTTACAAAATCCTAGGTTTCTTATTTGGTGCCACGTATCAGAAGACTAGGTCGTTGAAGGGACCACGCTATAACTTTGTCCTTTGCTCTTCATTACAAGAATCCAAAGAAGAAAAGGCTGAGCAGCAGGATGCCACAGCAGCTCTGGGGGAGGGAGGAGACAGTGGAGACATTGTCCCAGGGAAGTCCTCAGTGTTTGCAGCCCTGGAGGTGTGCCTGTGTGTGCTGATCCGACAGATCCCAGCCCTGAACCCCTCCATGCCGGCACCCGCCCAGCTGCAGAATGGGGGCCGGCGGCTGGGGCTAGGGGAGGAGGCCAACCAGCTGGTGTCGGCTGCTGTAGCCATCATGGCAGATCTACCACAGCTCTGCTCCCCTAAAGGTAAGGCAGGCAGGGACAGGAGATATCACTAGTACGTTACTCATGATGTTGTCAACCTTACCATACATATATGACTTATTGCATATTTAGATACTGCATGGGTCTTGTGTTGCTCACTGAGTTTTTCTGCAGCATGTATGAACATAGAACTATGTCTGTGCTGTTTGATATCATATTCTAGAGTTTAAATATTCAATCTCACACCAGGAAACCATGACTTACTGAAATTTTGCTATATAGCTTTGGCCTTCTTTAGAATGAATTCCCCATTTCTACTGGCAAGACTTAACTCACACAACTCTAAAATTGGGAGCCTGGAAGTCTGTACCACCTGCTGTAGATAGTTGGCCCCAGTATCAGATATCTGACTGCCCTGGTGATGTTCCTGTTGTGCAGGGAGTGTGTCCGTGTTGCCCACCATCCTGTTCCTGACCACGGGGGTCCTGAGAGAGACGTCCTCCCAGGCAGGTGATGCCAGGTTACCCCTCCCCGTCAGCACGGCTCTACAGAGTCTGAAGTCGCTGGCCTCCAGCCCCCTGGCCAGGGACGACACGTGTGCAGCAGAATGGACCAGGCTGCTGCAGAGCACACTGGCCACCATACTGGACTTCTCCAATAAACAAGGTAACCTATAACTTTACAGTATGTCAGAAAGGTGATTTATTGAATCAATGTCTGGTGAAGGACAATAGCAGAGTACTGGTAGTTTGTTGTTTAGATTAGTTAGGTATTTCAAATTTTGTTAACCAAATTGTCCCAATCTGATGAGATTTAGTCAAATTATGTACATTGAGACTGTCCACATGTTGTTGGAGGAATGCACTAGCATAACTTTAAGGTACTTAATGGTAAGCAGGACTTAGGTGATGTCTACCTCAGCCTAGAAATACATCATATCACTTGAGGATGTCACATTGCTTTCTTAGCTGAGTTGTAATGAGATAGCAGCTCCCCTGCAAATCTCTCCACCTGTACCTATTGTATTTCTGACAGATGGTTCCGGATCAGGTGTGGAGCAGGTGACCACACTCCTGGCTCTGGCCATGCTCATCATGGCCTCCCCACAGCAGGTCACCACGCCACCCAACCTGCAGCAACAGTGCATCGATGCCTTCAAAAAGGCCTGGCAGTCTGACAATCCACAGGTATCTCACATGGAAACTTACGTTGAGCTACTCACCCTAACCCTCTTCCCTTCCATCTGTTATTGGAACATAAAGAGTTTGCTCAACATACTGTTGTTTTGGCTCATTCAATTTTGCAGCAGTTATTTAGCCTAACAGTCACATTGAAAGTTCTCCTCTACTACTCCCTACTCATGTACAGCTGCAGCTGAAGTGCCTGCAGACCCTCTCCTCCATCTTCCAAGCAGACGTGGTGGTGGCCACGCCCTACATCCACACCATGGGTCCCCTGGTGGTGGAACGTCTGCAGGAGGCCAGCAGGAACAAGCCCAGCACAGAAATGGAGCTGGCCACTGTTCTGGAGGCCCTGAAGCTGCTGGAGACATTAGTGGCCATGACAGAGGACCACCTAAGTAAGTAAAGTTCAGCCCAGCATGTCTACTATTCTACTATTGTGATATTCAGTATGATGGCAAAACACATTACTGCATTTTCATCAGTGAAGGCAATTAAGATGCTGAATGAGCATATACTTTTGCTAGACACTAACCCCATGCCATCTCTCACTTGTCAGGAGTCCATCTGGTCAACCTGCTAGTCCCCATCCTGGTCAGTTATCTGGTAGACTCAAGCCTACTGCAAAGCACTGGAAAACTGTCTCGGACTCTCCATGAAAAAGCATTGCAAAACCTCTTAAAAATAGGGCCCCAGTATCCCGCTGCCTTCAAGAGTGTGATCACCTCTGCACCTGACCTGAAGGCTAAACTTGAAGCAGCCATCAGAGCCAGCCAGGCTAGCAAAGCAGCTCCCACCAAGCAGTCTAAAGCAGCAGCACAACCTGCACAGCCCAGTATCAAACTTAAAATGAACTTCAGCAACTTCACAGGGTAAAGAATTTTCCGTGTAGATTCATGCTCAGTGTAGGTAATAGTGTGCAGAATGGAGCTGTGCAATGGCTATATCAAGTGCCATACATCTGTGTAATTACTAGTACATGTAACTAAAGAAAATCTCAGCAAAGCTATCATTGAGACATTCTCTGTATAGATTGATGGATGGTAAAAAAAAGTGAACTGTTGAACTACAGCTGTATAGGAATGTAGGTTTTATATATGTTTTGTATTGTACTGTTGGAACCTGTCCAGTTCTTTGGATTTTGTTCCTGATATAAGCTGTATGATACTTAAATCATGTTTTAAATGATTTGAAACTGAAACCATTGATTTTATTTTCCTTTTATTTTGAAGTGCGTACAAGGGAAATTCATTTTATGTCATTTATTGAATTTCAAGCTGACTGTGCTGTTATTTTTCTTTATCTAGTTCTGTCCTGTGTTACTACATGATAGTCTGCTTACTAAGGCAATCGGTTTCCCATTTTATCAGGATTATTATTACGAAACAAGCAATTCGGATGAAGCAGCAATTAATTAGGTAATGTGGAACTTCTGCATATTGTTCAATACTAGAACAGTTATGATCTCAAGTGATGGGGTCCTTATAGACAGTTAAGAGACAAGCAGGATGATAATAAGATATGAAGTCCCTTAAATATTCCCTGACAGAAATATATGTACATAGGTTCATTTGCACCAGCATTCCAAGATTTTTCTTCTGCTTTCTTAAAGTTACGAACATTTGGCCCCTTTGACATGTAATGATGGTGAATTGCTGTGATGCAGACAGATATGGGTCCTGTAAACATAACCACATTGTGTATTCATTGGCATAATGATGTGTACATTAGTAGATACACTCTTGTTGCCTTCTGCACCAATTGGAAGCGAGGATGAGGGTACAGTTGTAAAACTACTGGGTAATTACAACTATTTTCCCATGAGTCACGTGGCAATGATGATGATGACAATGATGATGATGATACTGTCCTCTGGTTCATCTGGGCTCTCCCAGTCCTAGTACTTTTCCATTGGGGTCTGTAAATATTCAGTACATTTTCAAATGTCAGTAGTATAATTTATCATCATCCTGCCAAAAGTAGTAGCAGATGGAGTTCTCGTAAAATGTGCTGTAATGAAACCAGTGGGAAATCTTGAGTGGAAATTGCATCATGACTGACCAGCCTCAGTACCACACTCTGCAACACCCTGCTGTGAATGTCAGTTTAGCTTCCCTACTGTTTATAAGTATTACGATGTAAATTATATACATGTATGTATAGATAGAGTTCAAGCATGTAGTAGCTATCAGCTTACAGTTGGATGTAAAAGAAATAAAGCTGTGGGACCTGTATTAACCCTGTCCAGACAATAGGAATACATCTTTGTTGTAGATAAAGCATGTTAGGGCAGTGGTACTGAGGAAGGCCATGATACTAGAAGCATCAGAATAAGAACAAGTGGGATGAAGGTCTGGTTCTGTACCTGGCCAGTATGTAAAATGCTGCTGTAATTGTAGAAATTTTAATGGTGCTGTTGTGAGTGGAATAAATCCTATATTTTACATTAAAGATGATGTAAGAGCAGGCATTGTATCTTTTTTTCATTTGTTGACGGATTTTTATGAAGGCATGATCAACAGCCGATCTACTAGTTATTTTACCCTGATGACCACAACTTTATCTCCAGATAGAGAACCTGTTAAAATGGTGCTTACCTCACCATTTTAGACTAGTCAAACTTACACACAGGCAACATCTGCATTTTAAGTATTGGTATCCAACAGGTATAGGGGAAACCTGCTAAATTAATCAGCCTCAGCTCATTTCTGTGCACTACATGTTTCTGTGCAAAGATGCCTGTCCTTGGTGCTGAACTGCCCACACACGATCAAGGGCACATTACACAGTTCATTGTTTATGGGCACCTACTGGGCTTAATACTGTGTTTGAATATGACCAGATGACGAAGTATAAAATATATGTTACCATGACGTCAATATACATGTACTATTTATTGCTTCAACTCAAATATAAAAAAAGCAACATGTGAATACAGATCAGTTGCATTGTATTGAGTAGACTTTGTGATACCATGAGAAATATATCATAAAGGATATGCAACACATGTATCACTTATGACTAATGTTCACTGGGGGCCAGAAGGCATAAAACTAAGAAGGCAACAATCTTAGATACCCCCCCCCCGGATATCTTGGACAGGTGTTATAGGTATTCACAGGAGTTAGCTTTAAGTCAAGACTTGGACCCTGGCTCCTGTGCTGAAGCTAATAGTTCTGCCTCTGGTGTGCCCTGCATGGCTATGTGTGTCTTCAGACCTCGGTTTATCATCCTCTGCTTGATGCGCTTCTGTGCATACTGATATCGACATGGAACCCTGGACAAACAAATTGAAATTTCACAAAAAAGATGAGTAACGCTTACATCAAAAGAGGGCTATTCATGTACATTGTATCTGCTGTCTTATAAGTAGTTCATGGCAAAAAAGGGGTCAATCTGAGAATACCGGACCTACCAGTACAGGAGCACTGTTGCTGTAAAAGATATCATGAGGGCATGGTATGATCTTCTGGGATTGCCTGCAGAAACATACACATCAACATAAGAATAAAACATTTTAGTATACAGCATGAGTCTACAGGTTCACAAGGTCTTGGAACAAACATTTTTTCCACAGTGTACACCAACCAGACCATAGTTTTCATAACGAGTGAAGTAAACATAATGGTTAACGTTACATGTCTGAAAACATTAGATGATTTTCCAGCATACACGTATTTGTAAATTTTGATCCATACATAATTGACAATGCTTACTTGTCCACAAGAAATATGCAAATCCCCCGACGGCTCCTCCTCCCATCCCATACAGAAAAGAGTTCCGTGCACATGGGGTGTTCTGTATGAAATGCTTTGGTCCCTGCAATATGGAGTAAAGTTAAAGAAGTCATCCTCAACTGAGGTAAAGCATATATGCAATGTGGCTTTGCACACCGGGCCACCACTCTTTCATGTATTTGATTTATATACTGTACTGGCTCCTTTAGTTGCCTCGGCTATGGGTAACCCCTACTACTACCTTCTTGGTAAGTGTGTTGGGTTCTTTTACGTGCAGAGGCTGGAGGCCTCAGCCCTTTTTGGTACAGTAGTAACCTAGAGCAAACAGAAGGACGAGGGTTCTAAGTTTATTATTGTTGCTCAGGAATACCAATAACGTCAAGTCTTTATAAAATGAATTAATTAGTTAATTTAACGTTAATAATTTTGCACAATTTTACAGGATCATTCTCTTAAGGGTCATTCTGTCAAATTATAGTCAATAGTGACAGAAATGACACGAACATCCTGTGAACTAAATATTGGTGTCTTGTATACTCCTAAGACCCTTCTCCTAACGGTCTTTAGTTTCATATTAATCGTTAACGTTAACATATAGGATAAATGCGCCGTGGTAATAATTTTGATGTTGTTTCACTCACCCATGTCTTCTCAGTATCGTCGGCCATTTTCCACAAACGAGTCGTTGACAGGTTTCGGCGGTTAAATTATTTGAATAGATATTCAGTCGCAGATGCAGATGGATATGCAAGGTCGAAATCACGCACACCAGCTCAGTGAGCTCGAGTCGACTTCCTGCTTACGTAAGGTCAATAGAGGTCATCACATGTCAAAGGTCAGCGTGTTCAACATGGCGGCGGCGGACGAACTTGGTCGAGATGCAGGTTGTTGTGGAGGAATATATCAGTTGTGAAAGCTTACGTGCATGAAATATGGTGTTCCCTTAACACTGGTTTGATTTGAGGTGAGCGGCAGCAAACACGAGAGCTCCCGAGTATTTTCCCATTTTTACGTCTTATTGTACTAATTTGCTTGGATTTTTCTTCTAGATTAGCCCACAAGTAATACTTGAACGTATTGTGGACTTGTAAAACCGATAAATGGGCTATTCCAAAAAATAAAGGAGAATGGGGGGCGGAAGAGGTTGGACTGGACAGGGGGGTTGGGTCAAATACCTGGACTGGACAGGGGGGTTGGGTCAAATACCTGGAACGGACAGAGGGGTTGGGTCAACCAAATCTGGAACGGACAGGGGGGTCGGGTCAAACAAACCTGGAACGGACAGGGGGGTTGGGTCAAACAAACCTGGAACGGACAGGGGGGTTGGGTCAAACAAACCTGGAACGGACAGGGGGGTTGGGTCAAACAAACCCGGGTTGGAGCCAGACTGGAACTTGGTGGGTATTCAATGGGTGTATTCAGCATTTTATGGTTTGGATTTTATCTCTCTGAACAGTCTTTAATTGAAGGTTGGAGAATGATTTTTTGCTGGATAAAGGACATTATAAATATCATACAATCATAAACATAGCTTCAATATGCATACCACTCTCATATAGAGTCCATATAAGGTCTATAAGATGTACATACTGTAATGTTACAGAGATAAAATTTGTTTTAAGTTAACGCATCAAATTTCAACTGTCCCACACCTTTCATATAAAATAATTTAAGTGACCAAACAGCTCAATCCCATGTCAGACCTTATGGACTTATCAGGTTATAAGTGCCAGGAAGTTTATACTGCCAGCTATCCCTGTTTAGTGATGGTTGGTGTGCTCCTCAATTTGTCCTTAGCTATATAGGATTTCTTCTTTTCTTACATGCAAATATAAATACAGTAGTAGAAAATCTTAATTTAGAAAGTAAAAGTCCTTTTCCTTTTCAAAATTTATCTGAAACAACATTTTACCCCAAGTAATTAGTTGGTTACTGTAAAGTTAACAAGCAAGTGTTGTAAAGTAAACAAGTTAATCCAGCATTCTCTTTCAATGGTTTGCATAACAAAAGGATCAGTCGAATTTTAGCAGTTTCTCTCAGAATGTTATATACCACACATCAAGGTTAATTTCTTTCCATCTATGAATCACTTTTATAACTTCCTAACTTCTTTGTTGATCTAAAAAAATATGTCACGCATGGTAGGGTGACTGTGGAGATTGCAACTTGTCCGTAACATATATTATTTTTGTTCCTTTTATCTAGTTTCGCTATAACTATAGTATAAGCTCCTTGGTTCAACTGAATATGGAGTCAACTGCATAGGTTTTTTGTTTTGCAAATGTTCTTGTAACTTATAAAAGAATAAAAACTGTCTTTGATTTTCTTTTCAGTCATTTAGATAATATTCAAGTGCAAGTGTGAATCTGAGTGTATTACTGTACCAACAACGAATCAAATGAACTGGGTATCACTCACTCCTGTCCATTGTTTTGCCCGATTTGATGCAAACTACAAATCAGGGCTCAAAGTACTGAGGGTGCACCAAAAATTGGAGCTGTACACCCAATCTTTTTCTGAGTGCACCCAGATATTCTGGTAGCCCAATGTTGAAGAAGAAACTGATAGGGATTTTTCAAAGTCAGAAGAAACTGCCAAGGAGCCAACCTGGCTTTTCGTGTGAGGTTTTTAACGCCATCTAGTAATCTTGTTTTATACAGTGCACCCAAAGTCTTTTAATTTTTTTTTATGCACCTAATTGTTTGGGTGATTGAATGCAAAGTTCATATGCCAAATATACCTGACTAACATATGGGTACAATTTCTCAGATAAGACACATTTGTTGTTATTTAGTAGCCTCCACCAGGCTTTTCTGTGGGATTACGGATTGTGGCATGTATATCGGCAAAAAGGATTGGCCTGGGGAGTCAGTCTGTAGAAGGTTGTTTCTTTCCGGATACAATCCAGTTACCCTCCGAAATCAAACCCGAAGGTGGCCAGGCCAAACTAGCCTGGCAAATATTCTCGTAAATAGTCTGGTACTAGTGGTAAAGACTAATTAATTTGG
>NW_017803843.1:2146571-2162898 GCF_001625305.1 Branchiostoma belcheri | reverse complement strand
AACTGACAATCCTGTCCGAACAGGTGCTTGTGACCTACTGATGGAGGTATTTGTGCAAACCCTCCTTAAAGACTCTCAGGGATTGTGTGGATTGCATAACAATTGGAAGGTTATTCCACACACTAACAGCCCTGTACATGAAACACTTCTTCCGTGCGTTGGTTCTAGGTTTATCTAACAGAAAAGACTGTTTAGCAGCAAAACGGGTTCTATAGCTATGCAAGTTGTTGACAGAACGCAGTTGCCTACTGATACAAATAGGTTCGTTAGTGAGTGTTATCCTTTTAAATGTTGTCATGGTGTTTATTAACAATCTCGTGTGCACAGGTTTCCACTGTGGCTTCGACTGAAACAGACGAGTTGCCTTGTTCTGCATTCGTTGTAGAAGGTTTATGTTAGTTTTAGTTGTGCATGACCAAACTGGGCTACAATAATCAATGTGAGATAGTACAAGGCATTCTATTACAATTTTTAACAATGTCTGATCCATAAAGTGTGCACATCTTTTGATCATCCCCAGTGATCTGGCCATTTTCTTAGATGTTAATTTTGTGTGAGTATTCCAGGTAAGGTCACTCATCGTACTGTCGAACCAAGTAGTTTTACCTCTGAGACCTGTTCGATAACCTTACCATTTGCAGTTAGTGTGAGTTTGGGTTTAGCAGACATTTTGGGCTTGCTCCCCAGTACAATACATTTTGTTTTTGAAGTGTTCAAGAAAAGCTGGTTCACTCTTACCCAGTTACAGATGTTGTTTACCTCTGTCTGTAGATTACGTGAGATAGTTTCAATAGAAGGAGCGCATATGTAGGCTGATGTGTCATCAGCGTACATATCCGCTGTGGCCTGAGCGATGGCAAGTGGTAGATCATTAGTATAAATGGTAAAAAGAAGGGGCCCTAAACAGCTCCCCTGTGGCACACCGCAAGGCAGTTCCTTATTTGTGTGGCCCTTTCATTTGTGGACCAGGTAAGGCACCCTACAGGTGATATTGGTGTGGCCCATTCATCTGGGAACCAGGTTAGGCACCGTACAGGTAATGTTTGTGTAGCCTTTTCATCTGGTGATCAGGTAAGGCACCCTATAGGTAAACTTTGCATGGCCCTTTCATCTTTGGACTAGGTAAGTCACAGGTAATATACAGGTAATATCTGTATGGCCCTATTAAAAAAAGTATTATCTGGAGACAAAGTAAGGTTACCGTACCATATAGGTAATTTTTGTATGGTTTATAGGTTTTGGGGCCTGGTAAGACCATACAATTTATCTTTGTTTGTTTGGTCTTTTGGACCTTTGATTTTTTCGTCATTGACATTTTTTATATGCTAGTGTTTAGATTGCTAGTGTCTAGAATATTTCTCTTCTTTTTTTCAGGGCATTTGCCAGAAAGGAGAAACTGATTGCACAGCAGGAAATGGAGATGTCAATGCATTAAATTCCGGAATTGTTGGAAGTGCCAGCTTTAGTTCATAACAACAACATGAATACTGAACCCTGACTTATGTTATCATGTTCTTTCTCTGAAGTAAAATAACTAGAGGTGGATTGTAGTGTTGAACTGTAGAACTATTCTGTGTTCGCTTATTTATTTGTTTTCTATTTTTCCGAGTTGCATGTTTGAGAATATTTTCTAAAACTGTTTCAAGCATAACATGTAGTAACTAGATTCATTACCTATAGTACATGTAGACATTACCAGTTTATTTTCTGATACATGTATATTATTTTCAGCACCATTCAATTATTATTAAAGCTGAAATACACGTCTTCACTCTTGTTTCCATAGACTTTCATTTCCAGTGTAGTTCAAGTCAGTATATGATTAAAGAACAGCAAGTGTACAGCATTAAAATTATGTATCACAACATAATACTTGAACGCACTAATGTCGCCAAGAAGCAAGCAATTGATAGAAGTTATTATTGTGTAAATACTAAAAGGACTGTAGAATCAAAGGTATTATAGGGATTAGGAATTCGCATTATTGAAAAGGACAGCCTTAAACCATTTTCAATGGCTGCACTCAATCTTTCTTGAGGAACGTAAGCCTTTGTTTTCAATTGTTTGGAGAACTCTATGCTTTAATGACTCAAATTTCAACAGAATATAACTCAATGGCCAATTACATGTACGGCATTAGACGGAATTCATACAGCCACATTCTAAGCTCCCATGAACATACCAGCCGAATTTGAAAACAATCCGCTCAGTTTTAGGTGACATACGGAAACTGACAAGTTTTCAGCTCGCGCTTTCAAAGGCTATGTTGCGCATAGACAAATCTAGATCGATTATTGCCGCATCATATGAAATTGCATTTTCCTTTCTAGACCGAATAGGAAATAATATTTTGGGATGAAACTTCGACATTAGTATCCTGAAATACCGATATATCTGCGTTGTTAGCAGATCTGCTCTTTTTCCATTCCTTTTGGTAGATACAGGTCAGTCATTTGGCTTCATTTTTTGGCCGTGTTCCAATACCCAACTAAAATGTGCGGTATTTCAATAATAAGGTAGAGTTAGGGATTTACATTATGAAATAGACATAATATTCTACATAGGTCTGGTAAGGACCTTTCAGTGGTATCACCACTTCCTTTTTCATGGGCTGCAACTAGTCTTTTTGGAGGAATGTCAACTTATATTTTGAATAGTTGTGAGAGAGCATAGAATGTCCTTGGAGAGATGTATGGTTTCACGAAGAAATTTCAATTGAAAATAACTCAATGACTAATTATAACATCGCCATGGGAATTCATACAGTAACTTTGTAAGCTTCAATGAACATACCAGCCGAATTTGAAAGAAATCCATCCAGTTTTAGACGAGATATGGAAACCGACACGATTTCAGCTCGCGCGAAGCGAGGTCGTCTTCAAACCGCTATGTTTCGCATAGACAATTCTAGGTCGATTTTGACCGCATCACGCAAAATTGCGTTTACCTTCCTAGACCGAGAATGAAATGATATTTTGCGCTGAAACTTGGACATTAGTATCCTGAAATACTTGTCTATCTCTGCTGTAAAAAGATTTACTCTTTTGTGAATTTTCGTAAAGCTACAAGCAATTCATTTGGCTTAATTTTTCGGCCATGCCCCAAAATCCCACTGAAATGTGCAGTATTGCAATAATAAGGTAGATTTAGGGATTTAGACATAATCTTTTATATACGTCTGTTCAGGACCTTTCAGTGGTATCATCACCTCCTTTTTCATTGGTTGCACCTAGTCGTTTCGAAGGAATGTCAACTTATATTTTGAAACGCTGTGCGAGATGTATGCTTTCATGAAGAAATTTCAATTGAAAATAACTCGATGACTGATTACGACATCAGCATGGGAATTTATACCGTACCTTTGTAAGCTTCAATGAACATACCAGCCGAATTTGAAAGAAATCCATGTAGTTTTAGATGAGATACGGAGACCGACACGATTTCAGCTCGCGCGAAGCGAGGTCGTCTTCAAACCGCTATGTTACGCATAGACAATTCTAGGTCGATTTTGACCGCACCACGCAAAATTGCGTTTACCTTCCTAGACCGAGAATGAAATGATATTTTGCGCTGAAACTTGGACATTAGTATCCTGAAATACTTTTCTATCTCTGCTGTTAACAGATTTGCTCTTTGGTGAATTCTCGCAAAGCTACAAGCAATTCATTCGGCCCCATTTTTCGGTCATGCCCTAAAATCTCACTGAAATATGCGGTATTGCAATGATAAGGTAGATTTCGGGATTTACATTATGAAATGGACATAATCTTTTATATACGTCTGTTGAGTACCTTTCAGTGGTATCATCACTTCCTTTTTCTTTGGTTGCACCAAGTCGTTTCGGAGGAATGTCAACTTATATTTTGAAACGTTGTGCGAGATGTATGCTTTTATGAAGAAACTTCAATTGAAAATAACTCAATGACTGATTATGACATCAACATGGGGATTAATACCGTAACTTTATAAGCGTCAATGAACATACAAGCCGAATTTGAAAGAAATCCATGTAGTTTTAGATGAGATACGGAGACCGACACGATTTCAGCTCGCGCGAAGCGAGGTTGCATTCAAACCGCTAAGTTTCGCATAGACAATTCTAGGTCAATTTTGACTGCATCACGCAAAATTGCGTTTTCCTTTCTAGACCGAGAATGAAATGATATTTCGAGCTGAAACTTGGCTATTAGTATCCTGAAATACTGGTCTATCTCTGCTGTGAACAGATTTGCTATTTGATGAATTTTCGTAAAGCTACAAGCAATTCATTTGGCCCCATTTTTCGGCCATGCCCCAGAATCCCATTGGAATGTGCGGTATTGCAATGATAAGGCAGAGTTAGGGATTTACACTATGAAATAGACATAATCTTTTATACACGTCTGTTGAGTACCTTTCAGTGGTATCACCACTTCCTTTTTCTATGGTTGCAGTTAATCGTTTCGGAGGAAAGAAATCCTTTATTTTGAAGAGTTGTGAGAGATCTGCATTTATGCTTTCATGACGAAATTTCAATTGAAAATAACTCAATGACTAATCATGACATTAGCATGAAAATTCTTACCGTAACTTTATAAGCTTTTATGAATATACCAGCCAAATTTGAAAGAAATCCGTGTAGGTTTAAGCGAGATACGGAAACCAACACGTTTCAAGCTCCCGCGATGCGAAACCGTCTTCAACCCGCTATGTTTCGCAAAGACGCGCGATTTTGACCGCATCACCCAAAATTGAGTTTTACTTTCTAAATCGAGAAGGAAATGATATCTTAGGATGAAACTTCGACATTAGTATCCTGAAATACTGATCGTTGTGTGTTGTTAACAAATCTGCTCTTCTTCCATTCCTTTCGTAGATACAGGTCAGTCATTTGGCTTCATTTTTGGGCATGCCCCAAACCCCACTGAAATGTGCGGTACGGTATTGCAATAATAAGGTAGAGTTAGGGATTTACATTATGAAATAGACATAATCCTCTACATAGGTCTGGTAAGGACCTTTCAGTGGTATCACCACTTCCTTTTACAACGGTTATATATATATTATATATACCGAATCGTTTTGAAGGAAAGTAAAGGTATATTTTGAAAAGGTTGTGACAGATGTTTGAATGAAGCAAATTTTGATTGAAAATAACTCAATGACTAATTACGACATCAGCACGGGAACTCATACAGTAACTTTGTAAGCTTCAATGAAGATATCAGCCGAATCTTAAAGAAATCCGTGCAGTTTTAGACGAGATACGGAACCCGCGGCCGGTACGTTTTAAGCTCGCGTTATGTTCCGAAAGCCCTATGGTCCGAAATCTTTATGTTCTGAAAGGCCTTTGGTCCTTTCTAAAATGCCCCGAATTAAGTATCAAACACATACCCGAATGCTATTTCTACATGTAGCATGTATATAATGTGAAATCTGGAGATGTTTTGAAAAAATCTCGAGATGTTTTGAAAAAATTTCGAGATGTTTTCAAAACATCTACAGATTTTTTCAAAACATCTACAGATTTTTTTGTCAGAATTTTAATTTGAAACTTAAAGTTTTGCTAAGGTTTGTCAAAATCTAAATTTCGTCCCGGGGAAATTTTAATTCACATTCTTCTAGTACGTATGTAATCGTACCCAAACAACCATGCAGTCATGCTCATTCAGCAGCTTAAGAGTTTTTGTGTCAGTCATAGTCAGAGGCATATTAAGGGCACATTCTGTGTATTTGCATATTTGTTCCTGACTTCAAAGACAATGTACAAGAAAGACAATTGAAAACGAATACTAGTAGGTGTAGTTTGACTTTAATAACTGCATTGAGCGAAGAATGTACACATATAAGGTACATGTATATATAGTAGTCTTACAGAATTAAATTCAAAACAACAGAATGTAATCTACATACAAGTCACTATTAGAATATTCTATAAGAGGTTTTAGAAACTGATTCTTACATGTGTCTCTCAGAACAATATAAATGGACCAAAATAATCAAGAACTGTGAACTTGCGAACATAGTGAATCTTGCCAATATGGGTTAATGTTGTTAATGCTAGCCACGTATATTTGTATAAATGTGTTAACGCAAACTATGACGAAATTAATAGTAAGCCTTATGAGTTTATTAGTAATGAGATGAGTAATATGAGTAATATGAGTTTCTATATTGTGTTAATGAGTTTCTATATTGAGTTTCAATGAGTACTGTTAGTTTGTAATTTAAGATTTTTTAGCAATTGTACAAGGTATGCAATTCAGCCCGGTGGCTGCAAATTACTTTCAATAAACCATCTATTATTATTATTATTATTATTATAATCAAGAAAGCACATACCGGATCTTAGCTCTACATTTTGTTACTAGAATCCACTTCCAGTTATTCTACTTTTGGAGTAAAATCCTAACAGACTTCACCATTCATGTTGTTGCTATAAACTAACCCTAACACTGTTAAAGTCAGTACTTCGAACCATTCTAGACAGCTTCTCGTCTTCAAAGGGCCAAAGAACCAAATAATCAAAGGTCCCTAAGAGTCACACAAATATTACTTTTCCGGTACCTTAACTAGTTGCTACATAAAAGGGTCACACAAATTATAACTAATATGGTGCCTTACCTGCTCCTCAGATGAAAGAGCCACGTCAATTTCACCTGTACGGTGCCTTACTTGGTTGAAAAATGAAAGGGCCACGCCAATATCACCTATACGGTGCCTTACCTAGTCCCCAGATGAAAGGGCCACACAAATATTACCTGTACTGTGCCTTACCTGGTCCCCAGATGTAAGGGCCACGCCAATATCACCTGTATGGTGGCTTACCTGGTCCACAAATGAAAGGGCTACGCAAATATTACCTGTACGGTGCCTTACCTGGTCGACAAATGAAAGGGCCACACCAATATCACCTGTACAGTGCCTTACCTGGTCCCCAAATGAAAGGGCCACGCAAAGATCACCTGCACGGTGCCTTACCAAGTTCCCAGATGAAAGGGCCATGCAAATATTACCTGTACAATGCCTTACCTGGTTCCCAGATAAAAGGGCCACACAAATATCACCTCTACGGTGCCTTACCTGGTTCCCAGATGAAAGGGCCATGCCAATATCACCTGTACGGTTCCTTACCTGGTCCCAAGATGAAAGGGCCACGCAAATATCACATGTACGGTGCCTTATCTGGTTCCCAGATGAAAGGGCCACGCAAATATTACCTGTATGGTTCCTTACCTGCTCCCCAGATGAACAGGCCACGCAAATATCACCTGTACGGTGCCTTATCTGGTTCCCAGATGAAAGGGCCACGCAAATATTACCTGTATGGTTCCTAACCTGGTCCCTAGATGAAAGGGCCACGCCAATATCACCTGTACGGTGCCTTACCTGCTCCCTAGATGAAAGGGCCACGCCAATATCACCTATACGGTGCCTTATCTGGTCCCCAGATGAAAGGGCCACACAAATATTACCTGTATGGTACCTTACCTGCTCCCCAGATGAAAGGGCCACGCCAATATCACCTGTACGGTGCCTTACCTGCTCCTCAGATTCAAGGGCCACGCCAAATATATCACCTGCTTACCTGGTCCCTACATTATGAAAGGCCCATGGAAAGTATTTCCCGTACAAAAAATGTACGGCGTTTTACTGGTTAACGTTATCTAGACTCAAGTCCCTCACGCACTCATTTAATACCTGTAAGGTTTCCAGAGCTAAGAGCCGCACAAATGACTGTTTGTGGCTTATCTGTGCGCCATAGGTAAGAGCCACCCAAGTGGAGTGATTATAGCCGTAAAGGTTGACGTTTTTTTGCCCCTGAAAGCTGTGGATAAACGCCGGCAGCCCTCCCCACCGCTAGCTATTCCTTACTGCAGCAGCTGGTACCCCGACCAATAGCAGCGTGGAGGTTTTGTAGCTTGGCTGAGAAATTGACCAATCGCGTCGTGGCCGTTTTTCGTGGCCGTCCTACCATATTTTAGACCCAGTCATACCTCCNTCTAGAAATGTAATCATAATTCTCATTACCTCCCACGAGGAATGGGGCAAAGTTGTGTACATCAAGAGCCACAGCTACTGAATATGACATGTAACATTACATCTAAAAATACTTGGGGATTTCCGGGATTTTACCCGGACATTTTTTCTACTGTGTCAACAAAAGTTCCTACTAAGAAACTAGTGACAACCTTTCAAAGATGTTCCCAAAATTTTATTCTTTTAGATGTAATATATATTCATCCTGAAAATGTTTACATGTGACCAATCATGTCCACATGAATACTACATTGACTACCATACAATCACTCTCTGTAGACACATAGCCATAGGGAAAGAAAAAAAAGAGAAAGTCAAAGTACATCAAGTCAACACTATTACCCAACACATCACCAGTCCACACAAGTAACGTCATGTTTCTCCACAGTGACACTCATACCACATGTAGCACCTTTTTAGCCTCAAAGTATTTTTGTGGAAAAAGGAAGGGTTTCTAGGGGATTTGGTGCCACATCATCAAAGTTGTATTTGTGACATGTTCATCTGTTGGCAGTGTTTCGGTTCCTTGCATATCAGGATATTACCGGTAGATATGTCAAACAGTGCATTAATCATGACACTTTATGGTAGAACAAGAACAGGTCACTACAAAGGACAGGGTTTCAGATTAAGCATCTCCACATCCAGAGCTTACACATTTAGTATCTGCACATCTATAAGAACAGATGAGAGTATGACTGGAGTAGTCTGTAAACATTCCCATATACTTTCCATTATTCTTGGTTACAGTTCAGAGATGGACTTTTACAAACTTGAATATAACGGATGCAAAATAGGTAGTAAATAACAAAGCTGGATTTCTATCATACAGATGGCAGTACATGTATTACAATACAGAAAAGCATGTGTATTTTTACAATTTTCTATACAACCCTAATATAATCCAAGGATAGAAGCTCCTTGTATAATCATATAAATTATGCTTTTATAAGTATCCAAATTGGTAGTGTTTATTTCGTCTTATCCAATATTTCACAGACCTTACGTATCTGTATTTTTTGTCATTATTTTACAAAGCATGCAACACAAACAAGAATGGTCAAATATTGTCTCCATTTTTAAGAATCCATTATTCAATCATAGTTTATCTAGAAAATGGGCCATAGTGTTGTACTTTTTACCCCAAAGTCCTGACATATGTGTCTCAGCCCAGTTGGTGAGTTGTGTACCTATTGCCATGTTACTACATGATTAGCACCTGCTCCCATGTCAGGCTGGTCTTGCGCAAACTGCAGTCTGCTCCATATAAACCTCCCAAATAAATATAGAATACAACACAGTGTGTTCCGCATCACCCTCGGTTCCAGCCCAACCGCGGGTCGGATAGCCCAATGGCCGTCTGGAACACCTGTATCGAACGTTATCGCGGCCCAGGTATAACATAAATACTAGTATTGTACAGCATGTAACTTCCTTGATCTGATCCCTTATGATACCTATTTATTCCATGCCTTGGTTGTTATTCTGTAAGAGTCTGCCATCTTTCTTTATTCATGTTTAGCAGTCTGTGTCATCATGGAGGTAGAACCTCCATGGTGTTATCAAACACTCTTGTGGGTAGAGCCCTAATACTTGCCTTTTGAATATGACAAAATGAAGTCTATAAAGAAATATGTGCCATGTCTTTACATCAAGGATTTTTCCCATATTTGCTTTAGGAAATCAGCAAAGAAACACAATGTACTTAGATCACAAAACCCTTTCTTCTATGAGTATGACTGAATAAGCCCTACTGCTATTTACAGCAGACACATGAATAAATAATACAAATACATACATGAACACTTAGAATGTTGCCTCCATGATTGTCTACGAAAGCCATGCGAGTTTTCTTACCTGGCATAAACATGAAGCTATACTGCCAGGTTGTACTTAAAATGGTGCTAGATACAACATATTTCTGGAAACGTAATGGATTGCAGAAATTATTTTTTTCAGTAGAGATCTTAGCACATGAGCTGCAATTCTCTTGTTTGCTTATTTCTGTGAAATGTCAGTCTTTCCAGCAAATTACTACAATAATCAAGATTCTTGCAATATTGACTAACAGTGTTTGACTGGCATGAGAATTACTTTCCACTAATCCTTGAAAATACCAATTTTGTATGATAAAGTTTTGGTTGTATTCTTCCTATCATGGGATGACCAGTCTTTGAACTACATGTACACATTTTGAAATACTCCGGGTATTTTTAAGTCCACGGCTTTTGTAGTGGCTCTTACCACAAACTTACATCACACCTACAAACTTTTGTTCTGTCTTCCAATGTTACTACAATGTACTACATGTTTCAACTGTAAACTCTGAGAACTCTTGATTTTCACATTGCCATAAGCTCCAGAGGTTGGTTACTACCAATACGAAGGAATTGGGTAGGAACAAACCCAGCCTTGTAACCATTCATTACTGAGAATGTAAGGACTGTGCTCTGTTTATAGGATTATAAACAGAGCACAGTCCTTACATTCTCAGTTTGTTTACAATTACCAATACATGTAGTTGGTTTCCATTGGTCTGATTTGGTGAGCTCTCACATAATTGCCATGTTGTTATGTGAACAACAGCAACACAAAGCCTTACCACAATATCCATTAGATTATAATTAGCCCCTTGGTAGAAATTCTACTTGACCTTAGAGGAGAAGACTTCCCATGTGTTTATTGTACGTTAGTGTTGCCATAAGTTACTACCTGAAATGTCCTTATTAATTGGACTTATTGAACCCTGTGAGGAGGTAAGAGGTCATTAGAGTCAAACCTTATAAAATTTGCAAGTTGTTAGTTATAAAGTGGGAGGTAAGCCTGAACTCTTGCCATGATCTTGGGCAGCACAAAAAAAATGTTTGGATCACATTTTCTAGCACAACATGTGATCAAAGTACAAAATGGGTTTCTGATTTTTTTTTTTGGTTTGAAGCATGTCCGCTAATGATGCACAGTGTAACACTTTTGCATTACTGTTTTATCAATTACTCAAACATTAACTCAAAGCTGAAGTATGGAGTTTATGAGCAAAAGACATAAACCTCAAAGGCAACAGTGCCCAATGAATCAAATGTGTAAGTAACACATTGATGGTCAGTTTGAAGCCCTGACTGAGAAGTTTATCAATGATAATTGCAGACAGTATTTTCAAGCACAGCCACTTAAACAGAGAAATGAAATGTAAATCCTAATTAGGATGGACATGTTTTAACATGACTGAAATGATGTCTGGACTCTAACAAAGAATCCTCCCTGTTGGTTCTGTCCAACTTCTTTTCAATACCCAATTCCTAAGTGAGGGCGGCAGGGCTGTAAATGAAATTCCCTTTGGCAGGAGTTCAGGCGACCTCAGGTTGACCCTGCTATGATTATATATGCGGTCTCTCTGGCTCGGGTTCCTTGATGGAGTTCTGCAGAGCTGCGGGTGTCAACCATTCCTTGGGCAAGCATCTTTGGAGGAACGGTATGCAGGAGCTGACGTAGGCTAGGCGGTTGATCCAAGAAGGGATCTCTTTTCCTACTAAGATCTGCAGAAAAATAAATAACATGTTTTTAAATGTAACACTTAACACAAATCATACTGTACTAATGCAATGATGCCAGTAGGCAGTAGTGATGACACATTTCCAAGTACCGGTACTGTATGTTGTACATTGTATTCAATAATCCACATGACACCAAGAAGCAAATCATACGCATGGTTGTCCTCTTTTAGCTACAACTGTGATATCTCCTGCTTTAGGGCCGGTGTCATCAATTGGAACTGTGTCAAATCATGTCAGTGCTGTTTCAAAGATGATCCAAACAGTAGCTTTCATGTGAGAACTCTTATGGAGAGATCAGTGATGCCCATCTACATGCCTGGAGCAAAAACAGCATTAACAGGGAGATTTCCCAGAAGTTGTAAGGGGGCCTGCATGGGCACGACAATGCTCTATGCTAAATTTTGGGAGCTGGCTACGTATTGCGTGATTCCATTACGCTTTACGATAAATTCCAAGTGATTACAACGCAGTTGTTATTACGTAGAATTAAAATGGCAAATTAACACTCTACGCAAAATATGTCAATTACGCTCTATGTTGAATTTGAGCGGTCTGTCTACGCTCTACGTAGAATTAAAATGGCTGATTACGATGCAGCTCCTTGTAATAGGGGGAAGTCTTAATTATCAGCTTTTAAATGCCTCTGGCATACCTTTTATAATCATGCGTACCTTGTGGGATTTCTGATGTTGCATTACAACATCACATGAATGCCTGTTTAGAGCTCAAAAGCACCAGAATGTGCAGGTTAGTGTAGGCTGAATTGGAATTGTGCAGGTATTTCTTTATGTCTGCCTGGATGCCTGGACTATGTACTGGATTCATTGGTGTATGTGGATTTTTATTCTCTGTATCTAGTTTCTAAGCATTTTGGTCTGATTAATATTTTCTAAATTCTGGGTGGTGTAGGTAAAATTTGTCTGGTGCAGGTAATTTCTAATGCAGATATGCAGAAAAAAGTCCATGTATTTCAAGCCCTAGTTACATATAGGAATGAGCTGGCTGACCTGTACTATGGCCGCTGAGAAGTGATTACAGTTCCTGTTCATTAGGTGGTACTTGTCTCCACGGAACTCCTTCCCAAGCTCCTCCAGGATCTTGTGAATGTCTTCCTCCGTGAAGTCAGTTGTTCCCAGGTGAATGGATTCCCTGTACAGCACAGGACATTAAGGACAAGCCTTGAATTTATTGGTGGATTGTTAATTCAATGTAAATCATGCTCTAGAACTGAAAGGAATAAAAGATAAATCATATTGGTTCATATATCTATTTGTGATTCCTTGGGCTCTTGTGATTAAAACAAAAACAAATCTATAGATGAGTATCACTGAAAGGGAAAGGTTGCTAGCACTGCTTCTATGCATGTTTATGTCTTTTTTAATCAAAATTAAGTTGCATGCAGGGAGGGAGAGAGACTTTAGATCCCATACTTCAAACACTCACCTGAAGCGAAAGGTTTCTCCTAGTTCTTCAGCATTAGCTGGGGTGATTTCAAAGATTCCAGTGAATGGAAATGGATGTCCACCATAAGCAAATTCTGAATACAGAAACAGAAACTCTGGTAAGCAAAGGGTTAAATTGTAAAACTCAACTGGGTACATGCAACAAAATTTAAACACTTTTTAAACCACAAATATATCTGGTACGCAGTTACTGGAAATGGGAATGAAGTTACTATTTAGCAGCATGCAGAAACAAACACGTGCAGCACAAACTATCAGCACTCATCAGTCTTATCAGTGTTGCATGTTACAAATTTTAGACATAACGTTACACTGTACAATGTACATGTTACATGGGGTGAATCCATTTACAAACATCATTGATGATGTACCTGGAGATCATCTAGTATACATTTTATGTACCTACAAATACATTGTAAATCTTAAGCCATTAGAGTGTTAATATTGTCATTATGATAGTAACTCACTAGTTATTTTGAGCAATATTAATGCCCTTATAACATTAAACTACCAGTATCCCCTCTCATTGAATGGTCTGTCTGTTTTACTGAAATATCCATTTAGGGTATGACTATCAACTGTCCATTATCAGAATGGTCATCCATTAGGCAAAATGCAGCTGGAGTCACCTCAGGTCACCTGGATGACCTTCCAGTGGCACTCCGCCTGGAGTAGTTGAATGGCACACAAACTGTGACCAAGGGTGGGTGGCAAGATAGCGATGACGCACATGCATGTAAATGTGCTGTCTACCCATCATACCCTGCTTAACAACTTTACTCAGTGTACTTGTGATGTTGGATACATGTAACTGTCTGTGAAGTCTCACAAAACGGCTTCTTTTTGTGTCATTCTGTGGTGTGTCATGAATCATGTCATAATCATCATAATCACACAATGGCATACAGCCCATCGCATTAGGCAACCCATCTAATCATGTGTGTCAGGCCAGCAACCATTCATACATTATTTACAACATTTTCCAAACAAGGAACAAAGACGGTTGCTCACACCTCTGCCATTGACTTCAACACCTGTGTGAAAGACTCCCAGTCCAATGGGTGATGTGTAGTCATTGATCCAGTACTGGAACAGAAACAGTGTCAGATGTTAAGGTCACATGTTATTTAAGTCAGAGAGCCAACCAGAACATATAGGAACACTGTGCTTTCATCACCATATAACAGTCACAGTCTACTAGATTCCAGGCTTCACATAAGGGTATAAATGGGCTATCATTATTCAAATGTAATATTACATCACCAATTAATCTGCTTCATTTACAAGTCATCAATCAGAGAGCTGACACCCGCAGGAGGACAAGTACAGAACACCAGGAGAAGGATAATCTGCCTAATTAGGCAAGGGAAGCTAGACAGACTAACTACTGAAGGGAATGGTGATAACGTTACTAGTAGGAACTTCAAGGTGTTTCTAGATAATAGCAGTCCCCAATTAGAATTGACTCATGAGCTAATCTCTGGAGATATGGTCATCTATAACGTTTAGCCCACAATACCATGCAACCTGCAGCTTGTCAAGACGAAAAAAAAACATGTACGATAACAAAGAAACGCAGAACCTTTGACGAATGACCTATATTTATCGGGTACATTCAGCCGTCTTGTTCACAGCCGTGTACGACCATTTACCCAAATAAAGCACACTACTCAATCAGTGAGTTTGCTTGACGTGTTTCCATAAAGGTTGCTTTGATCTCTCCGCCCTGTGGACACATCAATTTGCAGGTTCACACTACCCGATTCTCCATCGAAGGCTAAATGTTCACACTGTTGGCCACCTACAGCGACGATTTGGTGGAGAAAAGAGACGTAAAACACAACGCAATCTTACCTACATGTACAGTCGGATACTTACCATATCGTATACATTTAGAATAACAGGAACTCCCGCCATATTCTCCATTCCACGTCTTTTTTCAGTCTACTTCTTGATTTCACCAAATCCACGGGGTCACTACAGAGTTCAGTCGTATGTTCCAGTTCAATATTGCCACACCAACAGTTGCCACGCGCGTCAAAACCGTACTGAAGTCCTTTTGACAGCAAAAGTTCTCTTCATGTTTCCACCTCCACCGGCACCTGAGACGCCACTTCCGGGTTTCTACCAACCGCTCCTGCCTACGCTTTGGGTGCGAATTCCTTGGGAAATATTTCTGGTTGTGCCGCTGTATACAAAATTTCTTCTGGGATGCTAATTAACACCAAATTCCGCCCCTTTAAGCACAAAAAGTCCTTCCTTTCGGCAGTTTCTTTTTCTAGGAGTACGTTCAAGTTGTGTTCTGAATGACGTCACCGCGTGCGCAAATGTGTTGTGCGCAGATTGGGTCTAAAAAGGTCAACGGGTCCCATTAGGGCAGCTGCGTTTCAAAGCATTGCCGCTAGGAGCGCTGCGAATATCCTAAGTGTGGAGGATTATCCTAGGTGTTTGCGGAGGTCGGATTTTACATAAGGGGGTTAGTGGGTTTGGATTTGGATTGATTGCGGGTTTACCCTGGATTTGGATGAAATTATAGGGGGGTCAAGTCACTTGGATAAAATTTCTAAGGGACCAAGGCACCTGGATATGGATGAAATGAAAGGGGGTCAAGACCCTCGGATAATATAAATTTTTGAAGGGGAGTTAGAAAGTTGAAAATCCAAGCTCTTCAACCCCCCTCCAAATATTTTTTTAACAGCCCACTAATCTCCAGGCAAGGACATTATGGATCATTATGCTTCAAGCCTACAAGACAAAGGGCCTCAAAATTTGGATCCTAACCATGATCGCCCTTGACAGGACAACTGAGAACTTCTGTTTAAATTGTTTAATGTTTAAATTCTATGCTCAGTATTGACTTGTCAGCTGAGCCCTTTGTATTAAAAATAGCCACTTGAGATCACCTGAGCCACCAGTAGTTGGGCAGCACTCTGTACATTCGCACTTCACACCCAGGGGGGTAAATGATACTATCCCATCATCCTTTGCAATACACATCCCACAACACGTGTCCCAGATGGCTGACTGTCAGCACCAGGCATATAGTCTTGTCATGTTTCCTTTAAAAGTGCAGCAATGGCAACAATTTGACCAGTAATTTTTGGTTCTTTGAATTATCAAAGGACTCAGGTAGTGTATGAGGCTATCTGACTTTTGTAACTTATGTACAACTTCTTACATTGTGTCTTAAACATTTATGCAAACATTTGCTTCAAAAATGGTGCTCAAACTTCACCAAACTAAAGTGCTTTTCTACAAACTCTGTTGATTGGTGATATTATACATCTTGTGCAT
>NW_017803843.1:2145884-2146551 GCF_001625305.1 Branchiostoma belcheri | reverse complement strand
TAAGGGGGTTAGTGGGTTTGGATTTGGATTGATTGCGGGTTTACCTGGATTTGGATGAAATTATAGGGGGTCAAGTCACTTGGATAAAATTTCTAAGGGACCAAGGCACCTGGATATGGATGAAATGAAAGGGGGTCAAGACCCTCGGATAATATAAATTTTTGAAGGGGAGTTAGAAAGTTGAAAATCCAAGCTCTTCAACCCCCCTCCATATATTTTTTTTAACAGCCCACAAATCTCCAGGCAAGGACATTATGGATCATTATGCTTCAAGCCTACAAGACAAGGGCCTCAAAATTTGGATCCTAACCATGATCGCTCTTAACAGGACAACTGAGAACTTCTGTTTAAATTGTTTAATGTTTAAATTCTATGCTCAGTATTGACTTGTCAGCTGAGCCCTTTGTATTAAAAATAGCCACTTGAGATCACCTGAGCCACCAGTAGTTGGGCAGCACTCTGTACATTCGCACTTCACACCCAAACCAATGAATACTATTCATTAAACCGCTCCGTACGTGAATAGATAAATAAAGAAGCCCCTGGGCACAAATAAGGAGCATATTCTGGCTGATGGAATTTACCCACTGCCAATTGTATTTCATCCTTTGTGGAATCAATCGTTTTATACTGAAACTAGAATGTGCTTGTGGATGATAACATTCAA
>NW_017803843.1:2134612-2145864 GCF_001625305.1 Branchiostoma belcheri | reverse complement strand
AATTCTGTAACTCTCCGCAAACCTCCGGAAATTGAAGGGTAAACTGGTTCTGGCTAGAGCCGAAGGGACCGAGCGCAGAAGCGCGAGTCGAGCGCCAAAGGCGCGAGCAATGTAGAGGGGTCCGGGGGCATTCTCCCCCGGGAAATTTTGTATTTTCAAACCTTCAATGACGCATTTTCCTGCACTTTGATAGGCAAAATTAGGCGTAACGAAGAATTATTCATTAACGCTTAACGCTGAATTCAGGATGACAAATAACGTTTTACGTTGAATTAAAACGACCAATAACGCTTCACGAGGAATATACTGATAACGCTTAACGTTGAATTAGAGCGGGCCGGCAACGATTAACGGTAAATTGAAATAGCCCATAACGGTTAACGAAAAAGGGCATGCAGACCCTCTATGATGCATTCTATCTTACAAACTCCATGGGAATTGTCTGAAAAGACATGCGCACATGTTATCAGTTACATGTACTTCACACAACATAGCCTTCAAATTTACATGATTGAAATTAGTCCTCATGAATCTGGACCTTCAGCATCAGTCTTGCTGACCATCTCTGCCTGACCAGACTGACCCCCCCTGTCCTGCCTGTTCCCCTTGTCTAACATCTGTTCCACAGTGGGAGTGCTCTTGTCAGAGTGGGAGTCCTCAGTCACCTCCATGTTCTGCGTCATGGCTGACAGTTCAGACTGGAGAAGCCCTGTACCATAAGCCAGGGCCTCAGACGAAACCGAATGGTTGCCATGGTAACTAGATGCCCCTGTTGCCATGGAAGCTATAGCCTCTGGTTGGGCAACCACCACTACATTTGCTGTGGAAGACTGAGACAGTGTAGAACTCTGGGGCAATCCTATAAAGTTGATAACAGAAAGGCAAACATTATGTAGCTGCCAAAACTTAAAAGCAGTAAGACATGGTTTTCCTAACAGGCAAATACTAGTACATGTAGATGAAACATCATCCATTGAGTAGCATTATTCTTATGCTAGTTAAAGTAGAAGTGTACATCTGTATAATCATGAGCTATCAATGTGCATTGCATCAAGGTTATTTCAGAGCAAAAGTTGCTACCTTGTGGCTCTGCTGTCATGAGGTTGTGAGAGAGACACAGCTGATCAGCCTCCTGACTCTTGTCAGGCAGCTGTGTGGTGACTGTCACGATGTTGTCACTGCTGGGGTGGCTGAACACAGCACTGTCCTCTGCAGACTCAGAATCATCTAGCCCTGCAGAATATCAACAATGTAGTGTTCATCAACCAGCCACCTATTGTGTGGGGCTTGTGATTTTTGTTTGCCATCACACTCTGGAGCATATCCTTGCCATCAGTTATATCATGATTGGTTCTTTAAGGAGCCCAAGAGAAGCACCCTCCCGAGCAGGGTCAGTGACGCCGCCCAAAAGGGCTCCCGTCTCTTAGCCTGGTTACCGCAAATAGCGGAGAGGATGTAGGACTCGGGAGCTATAATAGGTTTGGTAACCAGGCTACCCGTCTCTAACCCTGCCAAATCAATGTGGATTCGGCACTCCAGACACGGTAGCCTATAATGAGCTGTCAGTCAATCAGAGACAAAGCTTTCAGTTGTGCAAAGCTAAAGGCAAAGGTCGCCAGGAACCCAAGAGCCAATCATGTTACGTCTTACATCGCCTCTTTGGGTTTTATGTAAAATGGCGGTAAATTATAATGTTGTGTTAGCCATGCAAGACTTTTTTGGCGTCAAACAGCTCACGAACACCAGAAAATCACGCTACAGGGACTACCGGTACTTCAGTACTCGATGGCCGAAACGTGTTTCTTAGGACAGGCGGAGGGAATGGCCTGTGTTACATGGGCTTTCAAGACGCAGCCAGATGGAGCAGGCAGCGACGGAGGTACGGTCTACTCAACTCAAGAGCGACGAGTCCAGCATTTGTGGCCGTCTGAAGACGACCTCATTATTGTAGTGAGTCCGCTCAACGCAATAATGAAAGTGTAATGTGACAAGCTGAGCTCGATGGGCCTGAAGGCAACTTGTCTTAGGTTATTATATATAAGGAACGCAGCCAAGCCGAAACAGGAGACAGTGGTGCGGCGGTGCCAGTGTTTACGTCCGCCATCTTGAATTTATATGATCCGGGTGCTGATTGGCTTGTGCCAAATAAGGCAAGCTCATTAATATGTATAGGCTACCTCATCTGGAGTGCCGAATCCACATTGATTTGGCAGGGTTAGAGACGGGAGCCCTTTTGGGCAGCGTCACTGACCCTGCTCGGGAGGGTGAAGAGAAGTTGAGCCTTCTTTTTCTCAAGTTTCTACATTATTGAGCATTAGATATGACATAATCAGCATGACATCTCCATATGAACTAGAACTGTAGGGTAGAAAGAGCCAGCTTCTCTACCCTGCATCCCCAAGATGTCCTCAGTCTGCCTGAGGCCCAGGCTAAGTCCCATGTCCTCAGAAACTGTGCGCTGGCCTAACAGCTCACTGGACTCCATCTCTCCTGCCTGGATGGCAAACAGCTGGGGAGGAAAGGGAGTGACACAGTATTGATATCCCGCATTGACTGCAGACACCTATCGCTCTGGTCCCCAAACAAAAATAACAAACAGCCTGGATACCAATACTACTAGGGTACTTGTTTGCTAACACTTTAGGCAAACACAGTCAAACTTGGCTACTGTGGTCAACAAACATTACTGAATCAGGAACCTCTACCAAGGGAAAGAATGGTCAATGAGAAAGAGTCAAAGCACACCTGGTGTTTTCTTCTATGAGTATTACGGCTGCCGCTCTGGGTGAACTGCTTCCCACACACCTCACAGGCATATTGACGCTCTCCTGAGAATGATTAAATGAGAGTTTCAAAATGAATTGTAGTCACAGTTCCTAATAGTAATACAATTTCAATGTAGCAAATTACTGGACAGATAGAGAGATCTGTGAATAAGAAAATAGAGTTGGGCATGTTGAAAAGTAGAAGAGGTTTAGTTGAAGAGAAGATTATACAATCAGTAGGAACGTCCATCATATAGCCATTTATAGGAACATCATCTCAACAAAACAGAGATTTCCTGCTTGCCTGAAATGAAGACGTCATACCTGTGTGAGTGTTCTGGTGCTTCTTGAGGCTGGAGTACTCTGTGAACCGTTTGTTACAGCCCTCATGCTGACACGCAAAGGGCCGCTCACCTACATGTAACAAATAAACTATAGATAACTGTTCTTTTGTAACTTTGGGCAGAGTAGACACATGGATATAAAACAGAAAAGGCATGACTGATCAGCAACAATTTTATCAGGCTATCCTCAGCACTTGCATCCATGATAGACATATATAATAGCAGTAAAGCTACATAGGCTACTATAGTTCAAGTGGTGTCATTACCTGTATGGGTGCGTGTGTGATTACGCAGGTTCTGTGCTGTTGTAAAGGCCTTGCCACACCCCTCCTCTGTACACCTGAAGGGTCTCTCCCCCGTGTGTGTTCTCACATGAACCCTGAGTCTCTGTGGTGTGTAGAAGGTGCTGTCACAGCCCTCAGCTGGACACCTGTACTGGCGCTCACCACTGCAGGGATACGAAAATACAAATGTACTAGTAATCATGTACAAATGTACTAGTAATCATGTTATTTTAGTGCTTAAATTAGAAAGGTTCAAATTGGCAAAAAGACATTTCAAAGATGCAATGTTACCTATTTGTTTTTTGAAATTGGGAGACAAGAATACATGCCGTACGTGTGAGTCTTCATGTGGTACTTGAGATGTGCAGGCCAGGTGAAGGTTCTGTCACATCCCACTGCCTGACACTTGAGGAGCCTCTCTCCTGTATGGGACATCTCATGGTACTTCAGGTGACTGGAGGAGGTGAACTTCTTCCCACAGAACTCATGGCTACATGCATGCACAGGTTTAGCTGTAGACAAGGTGATATATAGTTTTTTAACTTACAAAGCCCCATCCTATGTATAGCAATAAACTAAAATTCTGTACATTTGTTGTCTGTAAGAAAACATGTGCTACTATGAAAGTTGTGTGTTCTTCTCTTTTCCCATTAGTTTTCCATTCAATGCACACCTAATGTACTTGAAACTGAAACTCTATTTAAAAGTCCCCAACGTCCTCCAGTATGTCTATGACAGTGGAAAAACTGAAGCTACCAATACCTGCTGGTTTGGGCAAGGGAGCCATATACTGTGTGTTGGACATCTGGCCAGCCTGTGCCATGGCTTGAATCCTGAGTAAGGCTGCCATATTTGTATGCTGACTGTCTGTTAGATTGTCAGATGACTTTTGCAGCCCAGGGTTCAGAACCACCAGAGGGTTGGGTAGGTTCACCACTACAAGTCCAGTGTTCATGTCCACAACTTGTACAGGGGAGGACTGTTCCCTGACCCCAACTGTCGCATAAACAGTGTCATCCACTTTGGTTGGCTGTTCCACAGCATCATCAACTACACTGTCATTGGCTAACACTGCCTCTCTACACAGGACAACTTTTTCCTCTCCTTGAGCAGAAAGGGTGGTGGCAACAGACGTAGCTCCAAGCTCTGGTACTGAGCTGCTGGCAGCTGGTAGTGAACTCTGCGTGAACTGGGGATCTAAACATTCAAATCCTGTTTGTTCTTGGGTCCCTGATGCTCCATCCACAAGGCTACTGAGGGTCCTGATTGTAAACTGGTGCATTTTCTGTCCTTCTGCAGATAGCACAATTTGAACACCCTTCTCACCATCTCCTTCTTCAATAGTTACATTGTCCTTTTCTACAGCTTGTTGCATTTCCATTGTCACAGAAGTAAGGAGTAACTCCGGTGAAGTATACTGACTGTATGGATAATATTGGATATATAGGTGAAAACACAAATTGACAGTTGTTACCTTCAATATCACTTCTTCTAGTCACCTTGACACAGAGTTCAATCATCCAACCATCATTCTTAGAAACTATTCAGTCATTAGAAACTATTACTATTAGAGATCCTGAAATTGTTAAATGGAGAGATCTACTGAGTAAGGAATTTGTGATATTGCAGAGGGTCTGCATGCCCTTTTTCGTTAACCGTTATGGGCTATTTTAATTTACCGTTAATCGTTGCCGACCCGCTCTAATTCAACGTTAAGCGTTATCAGTATATTCATCGTGAAGCGTTATTGGTCGTTTTAATTCAACGTAAAACGTTATTTGTCATCCTAAATTCAGCGTTAAGCGTTAATGAATAATTCTTCGTTACGCCTAATTTTGCCTTTCAAAGTGCAGGAAAATGCGTCATTGAAGGTTTAAAAATACAAAATTTGAAAAATATGAAAACATCAGAAGGACCGACAAACACTCTCAACACCATGATTTGCCTCTCAAAATGCGGGAAATTGCGTTTTTGAAGGCTTAAAAATCCTAAATTTCCCGGGGGAGCATTCCCCCGGACCCCCCTAGATTAATCCATCGGTAAAACTGGGCAGACTGAAAAAATACAAGCTGACCGACGTCGACTCGGACTCCCCTTTATTTGTGGACGCACTCGGGGACCAGGACAGGTGGGAAACACAGGGAACACATACCTTTAATGCATGCTTCATTACATGTAAGGTATACGTAATTTTGTCAGTGATCACCTTTTCTCACAAAGCGAGATACCAAATCCAGTGCAGCTCGAAAAAAAGCCTGTCAATTTACCGTTAAGCGTTGCCGACCGTCCTGAATTTACCGTTAAGCGTTATCGTCCCTGCTGAATTTACCGTTAACCGTTGCCAGGACCCCCCCATGCAGACCCTCATTGCAGGCCCGATATTGCACGAGCCTTGCATCACTAGCAACACTGTGCTGAGATTGCAAAGAAAGTCCCAGATTTCACCATCAAAGCAAACTTTAACCTCCTTGATGAAAGTCATCTTTGGCTAATAAGCCAATCTGTCCCTTGACCTACCTAAAGTAATACATTATTAAAAAATCCCTAAGGGTTGGTGTAAACCTATGCAGTTTTTTTTAAATGTAATTGATGGATAAAAGGTCTTCTGATTGAACATAACATTTTTATGAAAAAAGGAGATTGTAAATGTAAAAACAAAAATATTGAGAAGTATTGCATTGATTTCAAATTTGGTCCTGAAATCTATCCCAAGAATTCAAAACCTGAGAAATGACAGATCCCATCACTGATATTATGTTACCATACCACTTACAAGTTACAGTGACCAATGATCACCAAACTTCTTCCAGAGTTTCTTTCAACTTTCAGTTTGTAAAAATACTGACTCCCATGTGACCATCCATCATCACGCTTCCCCATGCCCAATACTTACCTTAAATCACGTGTCAAAAACAACCGTGGAATCTTGCTACCAGAGTCCGTGTTTGTTTCATGTCTGAAGGACACGTGGGAAGTTTCGCTCCAAAATTCGAGGGACCAGGACAACTATTATGGTCTGCCAGAATATTATGGTGTACCGAAGGGTGGGAGGGCGAGTCCCCCTCCCAGGGTATGAAAATTGTATCACTCCGCCAACGGCATGCTTGTTTTTGTATGACCAAATGAAACCTGATTTTGCTTCATCGGAAATGTCGGAGATAAATTAATATGTTGCTTCTTATTATTTCTATCAGACAGGTCAGAAAAGATCATACATGGAACCCTCATTAAAAAACCAAGTTCTACTTTTCGAACTGCCCAATTACCCCGTGTATTTGACGGTAGCACTTCGAAACACCTCGTTGGAGGCAGATTCAAATAGGTGTTCCAAGACACGAAAATGTCTGTTTCTGTGTTTGCGTTATTTTTAAGCGTTGTGGTGTTGTGAAAGGTAAAATTACACACGCCCTACTTCTGCACAATGTCTACACAAAGGCAGACGCTCTCGCTGGTTCAAACCGGACAAAACTGGGCATTGCAGAGAGGAAAGCATGGTGGAAGCGTGATGGAAAAACCCAAACCTCCAACCAATCAGTGCCTAGAATTTGAAGGCGGGCTCTTTGAATCGGCATTTATGCAAATGAACCAGCCTTTGCCGAAGATGGCCGAGAGCACGGTCGTAAATGAACAAGGAGACTTTTGTCCAGTTTATTCACTAATGTAATGCAAGGATGATAAAATTACACATGCGAGAAGTTTCCACAGCATAAATCCTTATTCATCGTATTAGAAAAAGAAAATTTTGGTGCGTTGGTTTGGTACAAGGCGTCGGCAATCGTCGGTTGTTTTCGTACCTGATTATGTATCGTTGACGTTATGCCTGAGCCCAAACTGGTTGAAACCGGTTCTTAGGAACCAAAACTGTACATCGATCATTCACTATCAGAAGGTGGGTTTCAGAAATAAAGACGACTGTACAGCAGAAGCACTGTTGTTTACGGAGTATTTCTGACATGTTCATGGGTATTTAGTGACTTCAGGAGCCTGTTCGGCATCTTAGGAACGTATCACCATAACCCAGCACACCAGCTTTAGTTCCATTTTCCTGCCGGTAACCTTCCAGTTCAAACTGCCGTCAGCTGAACCTGGGGAAAGGCGGAAGTATTCAGGTTTGTATTTGAGGGTTAAACCTCGTTTTTAAGTGTTGTTGGACATCTAGTGATTTTTTATGGTCGAGTTTTGGTCTAGTGGGGTATAAAAAGTAGGTTTGGGCATGGTTTACTGTTGCACATGTACGTGTAGTTAGGGAACTGCCCCCTCGCCGTTCACGTGGGGAGTGGTGGCCGAATCAGGGCTAACCATGCACTGCTGGCGGGAAATGGTGAAATGGTTACAAGGTATGTTTCGAAATTCAATGTAGCTCACGACCATTGATTAATATAACGAACAATCTAACAAAAACACGTATACGATTGGTGCTAACATATATTTTTACCTTTGTCTTCCCCTTATTCACTAATATCAACACTGCAGTGAGTTGTAACGTTAATAGTAAAACTTATTTATTTATTAGTAACTAATGCCCCTACGACCGTCAATGTTATGGGACTTACATACATACATACAACTAATGCATTTAGCCCACGTGGGCAAGAACATGCAAATAAAGATCATTCATTTATTTTATTCAATATGAATTGTTAGGATAATGAAGGTGCCTGCCTTCTTTGTGCTCATTACTGATTAAAATTCAGTGTCTGTAAATGTAATGTATAACGTTAACTATCAAGTTCAATTACTAGTCTATTGCCATGTCCAGTTTTCTCCATTTTTTTGGTAGTATTGCTTTATTTCAGTTTGGCTTTAATAAATTCCTGAGCCTGCCATAAAATGAAAAATAGAAATAAGAATTGTCCTGGGGGCATAAATGTGTGTACAGTTCACTTCCACAGAATCCTTTACCATAATTTGTTGATACCTAGTGTATTTGTTTTGAAACAAGGGGAAAAAAGTAGAAGATGAATGATATGGATAGGTGTACTGTTCTAGCTCATATAGTCATAACTGTAAACATACCAGTAGACGGTACTACCGGTACAGCCAAGTCTGGTGCAGCCAGTCACCTCCAGTCATGAGCCATATTACCAGTACCGGTATATAAAAATGTCACAATTTTATGTAACGGGATTCAACAGAAGAGGCAAGTGTTATTTTCTAAATGACCATATTTCAATCAATACAAAATGAAACAAATTTTTAAAATTATAGAACAGATTACTAGGAAATGAACCATCTACTAAGTAAAGAGTTGTACCCTCCAAATTATCCTTTGTTTCTCCTGAGTATATTGTGTAAAGCCTATGTCATAATTTGCAGCTGAATTGATTAAAATTCTTTGTGTGCTCTACCATTTGTGATTTTAACTTGTGTATTCATTTACTATTACATGTTTGTACTACTAGTATCGTATACCCTGTATTGTATAGTCTCTTGTGGACTAAATTATGCTCATAATGGTCATATAGGCAGCAGGATTTGTCCATGTATTTAACTAATCTTAAGGGGAAATGTTATCCTTACAACCTTCACTCCACTGGCCAATGTTATTAACCCTATTTTTCTAGAATTCCACTATCCATAACCCCTTAGAAAAGCTTTACCATACACCAAGGACGTATAAGTAAAATGTCCTTGAATACTCATGTACCAGGGCAGCCAACCAATCTGTGGGGAGCAACCACTCCCCCTCACCCATGTCACCAACCATTTTCCTGGCAATCCCTTGAGTGGTTGCCCAGATTTATTTCTAAAGGTTGTTTGTTCCATACCCAGATATTCGAAAAGCAACAAAGCTGATGAACAAGAAGGCATGCTATGTCATGTGACTCCTCAATAGTCAATACTAGTATCTCCTAAATACATGTGTATGTTAAAAAAGCAAGTTGAGGTTGAAGCATATAGCCTGAGTGCCATCTGTTTTTGTTGCTCCATTGCACTACATTTTTTTTCAAACAGCAGAGAAACAAATATGGATGGTACCCAGGCTATGAAGCATGTGCTTGAGATGAAGAGTCGTGTTTTTTCAACATTTACTGGCAGTAGCCTTTAATTAAAAGCTTATTTAATTGATTAAAAGCTTGATTTAATCTTACGTAACGACATGTAAATTGACGAGGGTTATGATAACACAATGATCTATGCATCATGTGGCCAGACTGGTTGTAAATTGTAAACAGGAATCCAACCCAAACCAGTTTGAGCCAGTTCCTTGATGATCCCAGGGCATGTTTTTCTGTCAGGGTTTCCTGCACTGCAATCACGACAAGCTTTATTTTACCATTATTTTAGCTGTTTGACTGGTTACTGTGCTACTGTTAGGCAGAATGGAGAAGGTAGTAGGCATGATTGAAAAAAAAATACCCTTTTTTGCTTGTTTTGCATTACCCGACAGTAAACTGCCTGAAGCATAATAATTAATACATCAGTACTGGCATTAGGACCTTTATTCACTCGCACCCTCCGGGGTGGACCTGTGTTCTCACAGCAATAACAAAAACTCAGGTGTGGCTCTCTTCAAACATCGGACCTCCAGGTTAATGTCTCATTTGACAGAATTGAGGCCAACATAAACTTAAACCCATTTTAGAAGTTTGCATCATGTACCAAACTATTTATCACATTTTTACTCTCAAAAAATCGGAAGCTGGAAATGTAACCACAAAATATTATGACTGTCACAAAGTTTCAGTATCCCCTAATGCTGCTTGTTTCAGGAACTGAGCATCCATGGTGATCGGAAACATGACCACGGTTGTGGAGCAGGCTGCCAGCAAGCTGCTCAACTTCAATGAAAAACTGGACATTAACTTGCTGGATAATGTTGTTAGCTGTATGTACACTGGAGAGGGACCACAGGTAAGCACAGCTGTGCAAACAAATGAAGAAGAACAAGTATAAGTGAACTTGATTGTTCTGCAGAAAAGTTACTGGTTTTTATAAAAATTTAAGTTCAACAAAAAGAACCCTTTCTTACTGAAACCTACTGAATTACTGAAACCTACTGAATTTGAATTGATCTTCAGATGCTTACAATATATGTGTTCTTGATTTTGAGAGTCTTTACTGGCATGTGTAATACAACTTTAAAAAGAGAATCAAAACAATATCACTGTTTAATCTAATGAACTGCATCATGTATTGGTCAGCAGCAGCGTATGGCTCAGGAGGTGTTGACCCATCTGAAGGAACATCCTGATGCTTGGACAAGGGTGGACACGATCCTGGAATACTCACAAAACCAACAAACCAAGGTCAGTGCCTTTCATTGGCAGAGTTTGGCAGAGTCAATGAGATATTGTTCAGCTAAAAATGGACAGGCTTGGTATAAACTATTGTACGTCTTTCCATGTTGATAGGTTTGACAACTGAGTATTTCAGTTAACTGTGTGCAGCCATAGCAGTTTTAGTACTGCATGTGCAGGGCCAGAAATAAGGACCTTGGTGATGAATAAAGTGAACACCATTCTTAACATGTTGACAAAACTAATGAAGAGCTAGCCCTGTAATGTGGCTTTATCAAAACCTGCTGAGTGATGCCACCTGCTAAAGTAGACCTCAAGGTGGACTAAATGTTGTACAGTCAAACAGTTGGTATATTCAATTTTTTGTTTAAATTCTCAAAATCTTTTTCCAGTATTATGCTCTGCAGATCCTGGAAAATGTCATCAAGACAAGGTGGAAAGTTCTACCACGCAGTCAATGTGAAGGTGGGCCAATTATATTGTGTCTTGCAGTCTTTTTGTGATTTACATTTTAAGTATTGTTAAAGTTGTAGGCATGGTTACCTGATACTGTTTTACTGTTACAGGCATAAAAAAGTACACTGTTGGGTTGATCATCAAGACATCACAGACACAGGA
>NW_017803843.1:2133412-2134562 GCF_001625305.1 Branchiostoma belcheri | reverse complement strand
GGGTGGTGGTCAAACAGACGTAGCTCCAAGCTCTGGTACTGAGCTGCTGGCAGCTGGTAGTGAACTCTGCGTGAACTGGGGATCTAAACATTCAAATCCTGTTTGTTCTTGGGTCCCTGATGCTCCATCCACAAGGCTACTGAGGGTCCTGATTGTAAACTGGTGCATTTTCTGTCCTTCTGCAGATAGCACAATTTGAACACCCTTCTCACCATCTCCTTCTTCAATAGTTACATTGTCCTTTTCTACAGCTTGTTGCATTTCCATTGTCACAGATGTAAGGAGTAACTCCGGTGAAGTATACTGACTGTATGGATAATATTGGATATATAGGTGAAAACACAAATTGACAGTTGTTACCTTCATGTCACCTTGACACAGAGTTCAATCATCCAACTATCATTCTTAGAAACTATTCAGTCATTAGAAACTATTAGAGATCCTGAAATCCCTTCAGATTGTTAAATGGAGAGATCTACTGAGTAGGGGATTTGTGATATTGCAGGCCCAATATTGCATGAGCCTTGCATCACTAGCAACACTGTGCTGAGATTGCAAAGAAAGTCCCAGAGTTCACCATCAAAGCAAACTTTAACCTCCTTGATGAAAGTCATCTTTGGCTAATAAGCCAATCTGTCCCTTGACCTACTATTTAAAGTAATACATTATTCAAAAATCCCTAAGGGTTGGTGTAAACCTATGCAGTTTTTTTTATGTGGATAAAAGGTCATCTGATTGAACATTACATTTTTATGAAAAAAGGAGATTGTAAACGTAAAAACAAAAATATTGAGAAGTATTGCATTGATTTCAAATTTGGTCCTGAAATCTATCCCAAGAATTCAAAACCTGAGAAATGACAGATCCCATCACTGATATTATGTTACCATACCACTTACAAGTTACAGTGACCAATGATCACCAAACTTCTTCCAGAGTTTCAACTTTCAGTTTGTAAAAATACTGACTCCCATGTGACCATCCATCATCACGCTTCCCCATGCCCAATACTTACCTTAAATCACGTGTCAAAAACACCGTGGAATCTTGCTACCAGAGTCCGTGTTTGTTTCATGTCTGAAGGACACGTGGGAAGTTTCGCTCCAAAATTCGAGGGACCAGGACAACTATTATGGTCTGCCAGAATATT
>NW_017803843.1:2116187-2133362 GCF_001625305.1 Branchiostoma belcheri | reverse complement strand
AGATTGTAACATATGTATTCTTACAGTAACTTAATCTTTTTTCTGCAGAAAGAAAAAACATACCTTGGAAAACTGAACATCATCTTGGTGCAGGTAAGAGACATGGTATATATTCCTGGAGCAATGAACGTGGCTAAACTTTTTGAGGAAACCAGGCTACTATTTGTCAGTGAGATGTTATGCCATAGTGTTAACGTGGGTATATTCCATTTTAGATTCTGAAGCACGAGTGGCCGAAGAACTGGCCAACCTTCATTAGTGACATTGTCGGTGCCAGCAAGACCAATGAAGCTCTGTGCCAAAACAACATGTTCATCCTTAAGCTGCTCAGGTAAGTGGACAAAAGTCTGAAACTCTGAAGTATTTTGATTGTATTTCAAATCAAAAATATAAACTTAAGTCACTCCTGTCTGTTGGTTCTGTGATAGTTTATGCACTGTGTTGGAAGCACGGTTTTCTTTTCTGATGTTATCACAGTCATAAGGTGCATATAGAGATTAATGTTGTTACACTGGTGAATTCAACTTGGTTAAAAAGATGTTCTGTTTGACTGCAGTGAGGAGGTGTTTGATTTCTCCAGTGGGCAGATGACACAAGTGAAGGCCAAACATCTCAAGGATAGGTATATATGACTGCCTTCTGTAATTAGCACAGATTAATGGCTGATTTGCTGTCAGACAGTCTGCATAAATATTCCTAACGAACGAATAAATAAATAAATATTCCTGCTTTTTCATGGGCAGCAAATTAATAAATAAAGTACCATTGCTGGTATATGTGTACATGTATACCATATGATTTGATTATTGTAATGTAGTAGAGAGGCTGAAGAGCATCTTGGTAGCCACGGCCTGATTAATGAATTGTGTTGTTTTTTCATTTCCTTGCAGCATGTGTAATGAATTTTCTCAGATCTTCCAACTGTGCCAGTTTGTCATGGTAAGGGATCACTCATTTATATTTTAACAATAATCGTTTGGATACTTTGATAAAAAGATATGAATTCCTCAAGCATTCAAGATTGCAGTGCAATACAAGTGCACATTTTGAGCTGCTAGCATCATTCTAATTTTTAAAGGTAATTTCTTCAGTCATTTTCATTCTTTTTCTCCAGGACAACTCCCAAAATGCACCTTTGGTGGCATCAACATTGGAAACATTGCTGAGGTTCCTCAACTGGATTCCACTGGGCTACATTTTCGAGACCAAACTGATTTCAACTTTGATATATAAGGTGTGTAAATGTTAAAGTAGTGATTTCAGCGCCATATATTTCTACCTCGAGCAAAAGTGCACTTTTGAATCAGTACTCTTAATCCAAATGTAACTAAGTTAACTACAGTCCCAAATCATACTATATTGACCTTTTGTTGTGTCCTTGCATCAGGCCTGTGTTTCTGATATCTGATTTGACTGCGTGGTTGTTGATGTCAAAGTTAACTAAATATGATTTTTTTTTCCTGTCTTTAGTTCTTGAATGTGCCAATGTTCAGGAATACCACCATGAAGTGCTTGACTGAGATTGGTAAGAAACTTTCACGATATCTTCACTGTGTTCAGTGTTCTGTGTTCTGTTTGATACATTTCTTATTGTAAGCCTACACTTTGCCTCAACATAACACCAATCTTACTGATCATTCAATATAAGAAATATGATCACAATTATGAATTATGACCTACAAATGTATGTGATTGATGAGATTATTCTGTGTTAGGTCATACATGGTTGCAACAGCTGTTTTCATGTCCAATCTGAAATCAGGAAGGCATTGTTGGATTGGTGTTTTGTCTTTCCAGCTGGTGTAAATGTGAGCCAGTATGATGACCAATTCGTGATGCTGTTCACCCTGACAATGCAGCAACTTAAGCAGGTTAGAGGATCTCCAGTTTTACATCTTTGTGTGATATAATCATAAACTAACTCAGGACATTGATATGATGAGATTATAAGATACCACATGCCTTCCCTTTGAGTAAGATCTGTACTAGATTAATTGTTCTGACCCTTTGATGATATACCGCCTTCATACAAAATAAACCATTCATTTATTCATTTAATTGTCTGATATAAACAAGTTGCTCTTGGAACAGCAAATTCTATCACAATACAGAAAATGTTAGAAAATTCTTGCAAGTTTACATTTTTGTTTGTTTCGCGTAACCAGTAAACTGCATTTGGCCATAACACACCAGTTTTGTACATGTACAACGTACATCAGCGCAAGACCAGACTGTAAGGTCCCCTACTCTTTTTGATAAGTGCGGTGGGTTCCTTGACGTGCGTAGGGTGTGGCTGTCAACAAACATGGGACCTCCATTTAACGTCCTTTCCGAGGGACGTCCCTAACCAAAGCTAGGTACTCATTTCTAAATGAAGAAAGAGTGAAGTGAGGAAAGTCGTGTAAAGTGCCTTTCCCAAGGGCACAAGATCGATGACATGGGCAGGATTCGAACCTGCGACCTCTTGGGTGTGACCCAAATGCGCTACCACTGCGCCACACGACCCCACAATTTTTGAATGACTAAATCACTTCTTCCTGCCTACTTTGATTGGACAAAACTCGGGATTATTATTGCATTTGCTTCTAATGAATTTAGCCCTTGCCTCTTGATCCTACAGATGCTGCCTCTAGCTACAAACATCAAAGTAGCATATGCTCAGGGCAAAGATGATGAGCAGAACTTCATCCAGAACCTGAGCCTGTTCCTGTCCACCTTCCTGAAGGAGCATGGGCAACTAGTGGAGAAAAACCCAGAGTTACATCCTATCCTACTGGAGGTAAGAGCTGGGCTGGCCAGAAGGGTTTTGTGTGTAGCTGTTTTCTTTTTTTTTATTAGTTATCTTTTGTTTATACCAGGATGTTCTCAGTTCATCTTTACAAGCAAGATGTGGAAGAGTCTTGAATAAAGGCCATCTGTCCATCGGCATATACAAAATGGTGTGTTGTCTGTAAAAAGCAGTTGCAGGTGGCATGCATGTGGAAGTGGTAATGCTTGATGCTGGGTTCTTTGTTGTTTTTCCACAGAAGAGCAGAATCTACCCGTCTGCTGACGAAAACAGATGATTTTATCGGCATGGCCTAATGTCTTGTTGCAGGCCCTGCACTACCTTGTTCTGATCTCAGAGGTGGATGAGATTGAAATTTTCAAGATCTGCCTTGAATACTGGAACACGCTGGCAGCAGACCTGTACAGGGAGAGCCCCTTCTCATCCACCACCTCTCCCCTCCTCCTGGGCGGCCAACAGCCAGAAGTCCCGCTGCGTAGACAGCTGTATCTGCAGGTGCTTTCAAAGGTAGGGCTGCATCTGAAGGATGATAGATTTCTGTCCATGTTACCAAGTAGTAGTCAGTTATTTTATAGACAGATACATCTTAACAAAATAACATCTATCTCATGGTTTCAGCTGGTTGTCATACTACATAGTTTGGTTGTCCAGTCGAGGTTGCCCAGCTTTCTTGCATAATGTGATTTTTCACCGAGATGGCCCAGTGTGCAGCAATTGTACAAACCAATTTCCCACCCTGGTTCTCCCTGTTAGGTGAGGCTGGTGATGGTGTGTCGGATGGCCAAGCCTGAGGAGGTGCTGGTGGTGGAGAACGAGCAGGGAGAGGTCGTCAGGGAGTTTATGAAGGACACAGACTCCATCAACCTGTACAAGAACATGAGGGAAACATTAGGTTAGCATTTATGCCTGATGGTAGGAAGGTAATAGGTCCTGCTCACCAGTCACATTTGGTTAAAATATCCCACCATTTTTTATGTCTCTTAATGAGATGTCTTTATTACATGTTTATTTTACTATGTAGATGTTTCAATCTTGATTTCATCTTAGAAATGAAGGAAAGTTATTTGTCTCATCTGAAAATAACTGTTTAATGTCATGGTGCAGTACAGTACTATTTGACATGATTAACAGGAGGACTGTTGGACACAAATGTTTTCTTTTTCAGTGTACCTGACTCACTTGGATTATGCAGACACAGAACGGATTATGACAGAAAAGCTGCAGAAGCAGGTGGATGGAACAGAGTGGTCATGGAAAAACCTCAACACAGTAAGGGAATAGTTTGTATAGTATAGTTGGTATAGCTATAGTCACAAAATGCAACAGGTTAACAGTATAATCTTAAGTAAAAATGACCCATCTTGATTTTACTTGTCATGGGTATTTTGTATACTTCTGTTTTGTTTATGTGTTCTCCCTTGGCTGTTTCAGCTTTGTTGGGCTATTGGCTCCATCAGTGGGGCAATGCATGAGGAGGATGAGAAAAGATTCCTGGTTACTGTCATCAAGGTTAGTCCATTTTCAGGTTGACATAAAGTATTCCACAATATGGCATAAAGTTCCTCTGTGTTTCTTGAATATGCTCACTGTCCTGTTCTTAATCTCTTCAGGAATTGCTGGGTCTATGTGAACAGAAGAGAGGGAAAGACAACAAAGCCATCATTGCCTCCAACATCATGTATGTTGTTGGACAGTATCCCAGGTTCTTGAGAGCTCACTGGAAGTTCCTCAAGACTGTTGTCAATAAACTGTTTGAGTTCATGCATGGTGAGAGCAATTCTGTTTTTTTTCTTGTATTTTACAAACCAACTTTTAAAGAGATTTTGGGCATTCATTGAGCTGTTGTCCTGTAAAACTGCACTCTTCAGACTCCGTTTCTGAAGTTTCAGGAGAAATGATACTGTAACTTGTGAGATACATGGTTAAAATGTGATGTTCGATCTTCCCTCCCCAGAAACCCACGAAGGTGTGCAGGACATGGCCTGTGATACATTCATCAAGATAGCTCAGAAGTGCAGACGACATTTTGTGCAGGTGCGTTGCTTTTCTATTTTTCCTTTTCTTGAATTTTTAAAACTATGATTAAGAGAAGTCATCACTTGATTCTTACAAATGTATTATTTTCAGGTGCAAGTTGGAGAGGTCATGCCATTTATTGATGAGATTCTTAACAACATCAACACGATTATCTGTGATCTTCAGCCACAGCAGGTAAGAAAGATACATATAGTTTTATTCTTAAGCTGAAAGTGAACGAAAAGTGAAGATTATACCTTGCTTGCAAAATCAATGATATTTTGTAGAAAGAGAAGTTTTTGTAGACTGGTGCATCTTTGTTGCTTGAATACTACTTTCATTAGGTGTTGTATTTTGGAGTGCAGAAAATATTCACAAACTAATGGCCTATGATTTGACTGCAGGTGCACACGTTTTATGAGGCAGTGGGGTACATGATTGGAGCCCAGACGGACACAGTTGTGCAGGAACACCTGATAGAGAAGTACATGCTGCTTCCCAACCAGGTGTGGGATGGCATCATCCAGCAAGCCACCAAGGTAAAACCGTAAAGCAAGCCAAATGCATTTTTTTATGTTTTACATTTTAGTTTTCACTGTACAAGGCTTATTTTATAGATGACGCCCCACGTTTGAATTTGGTTGATGTCCAAGAAATAAGAAAAAAGCTTGTAACAAATTTAAAGATTGTCTGGAGGGTGTAAGTGGATTTGACCTAGCCATACAAAAAGTGGACTGTTCGTGTTTTTTCTTCTGCAGAATGTGGACATACTGAAGGAACCTGAGGTTGTAAAGCAGCTTGGTAGCATCCTTAAGACCAATGTCAGAGCCTGCAAGGCTGTGGGACATCCCTTTGTAGTACAGGTATGTAGACTGTTACCTTTACAACTTTCTTAAATCATATTATCATGATATACAGATGTCCCTTGAATACCCTCATAATATTAATGTTTGTTTGTTGTTGGCAATGCATGTTGTATAGAAATTGGATCTTATCAATGACTTCTGAAATGTGTATAAAGCATCTTCTCAAACATCTTAATTTTTTTGAAAGGGTCCTATTGTTATATTTCTGAGACTGTTCTTAAAACTGAAACATCTGTTGTTGTTTCTTTTCCAGCTTGGTAGAATTTACCTGGACATGTTGAATGTGTACAAGTGCATGAGTGAAAACATCTCAGGAGCAATTGCAGCAAATGGTAAGTTGCCTGCAAGGTTCCTTTACTTTTCTCAAGATTTTGTAGTCATATAATCCAGAGGTCACTGAGGACATAAATGAAAAGAGTAAAATTGTGTTATGTAGAAAAATGGCCAACAAATCTCTGTTTTTAGAAGGAAATACATTTGTTGTGATATTGAAAAAGTTTTCATGATAAATAATGTGGTAATGTATTCAAAGAATATAGCAGAAGGAGGTAGTGTCAGGAGGTAGAGCCATGTAGACAGACCATTTACATGTCACTGTTGAGCTGCAGCAGAATAGGGTACTAACAATCCGCGTTATCCTCAGGTGAGATGGTGACCAAGCAGCCCCTGATAAAGAGCATGAGGACAGTGAAGAAGGAGACTTTGAAGCTGATCTCAGGCTGGGTCAGTAAGTCCACAGACCCCACCATGGTGCTGGAGAACTTTGTTCCTCCACTGCTGGATGCCGTGCTGATTGACTACCAGAGAAACGTGCCAGCTGCCAGGGAGCCGGAGGTATTGAGCACCATGGCAACCATTGTCAACAAGCTGGAAGCCCATATTACCACACAGATTCCACACATCTTTGATGCAGTGTTTGAGTGCACATTGGAAATGATCAACAAGGTAAGTTGACATAAGATGGTGCTTTCCTTTGTTGATATGGGCAATTTTGCTTTTACTGATGTAAAATCTGAAGAGGAACATGGCACAGAGCATAGATTAGCTGTGTTGCTTTAAATGAATTGTCCACTTTTTAGTATCATATGATCTGTAATTTTAATTATAATATGGTTATGTCTGTTCCTAACAGGACTTTGAGGAGTACCCTGACCACAGGACCAACTTTTTCCTACTTCTACAAGCAGTTAATACCCATTGTTTCTCAGCCTTCCTGAACATTCCACCTGCTCAGTTCAAGCTGGTGTTAGATTCCATCATCTGGGCTTTTAAACACACCATGAGGAATGTTGCAGACACAGGTAAGGTCTCATCCCCACTTGTTTTTAATCCATGTCATAAATCTCCTAGGTTCAGGATATTCAGTTTTATGCAATTGATTGCAAGGTTTGATGCTTCAGCATTTTTTACATTGGATTTGGTGTGAGATGCTACTTTATTTGTTTATGACTAATAACTTTTTCCCTCTTGCAGGGTTGCATATCATGTACCAGCTGCTACAGAATGTGTCTCAGGAGGAGAGTGCTGCCCAGTCCTTCTACCAGACATACTACTTCGACATCCTGCAGCACATCTTCTCAGTGGTAACAGACACTTCCCACACTGCAGGTATGTAAAGTCTGGAGCTCCATCCATAATAAGATGTTTGTCTTTTATGTGTGCATTTAGTTGTTTGCAATCAATATCAGTAGGTGTTGCTCGAAGTAGATGCAGAGTTTTAGTTGTCCTACTTTCAGTCTCATAGATTAGTATATTTCCTGTTCTGTAATCTTCTCTGGTCCTCCTGGTTCCACCAAGAACCTGCCTCTGGCATGTTCAGACTCTTCATGAACCTCGTCATTTGACTTACCTCTGGGGGTGCACCACCCTCTCCCTTAGCAATGGCAATCTGCAGTCTAAAGTGTGCCTGTGTCAGAGTGACATTCTGCTATTGTCCAGATGCACTAGTACCATAACAACAAACCAAGGAGTTGCAGTGACTCAGATGATAACTTTAATGTGAATGATTGGAGCGATCCAGTGAAATTGTAAATGACCTCAGTGCTATGTTGTAAATAAAATGGATACTGCCCCCAACTACTTCATAGTGAAAGTCTGCTGCTATAAATACAAGAGGAAATTGCTGTATGGGGTTTGCATTGCCTCTGGAAGATTCACTTGTAAGGTGCTTCAGAAACGCTAACATCCCTCGAAATGGTGGGATGGTGATAGTTCTAATGCATGTGTCTTTCCAGTAGTTGCTGTGGATGATTGTCTCTTGAAAGAATGTGACACAATCCCTATATGTATGAGCATCCTTGTCTGTTGTTTGTGCATGGTTGTGTTTGTATGACTGGCTGCTTGCATAGCACCTGTTCCAATGAGATATTTTAGTAGTCATTGAAACAGAACCTGACACATTTTGTGTCTCCTAGTTTACATACCTACACTGTTAGATAAATATGCATGGCTGGAGATATGATTTTTCTCTTTATAAGGCAAAATCTTATTTCATCAATTTTTATTTGTGATCTCAACTTCAACCCTAACAATCGACTAAATGGTACTTAATCACATGAGTCTCACTTTTGTACATGTGCAAAATTGTGTCCAAAGTACCTATAACAGATGGTGCATATTTCAAGCCCTGGCATACAATGTATATCACAAGTTTGTTTGCTGTATTACCTGGTATCGAATATTATTATATGTATGTATCAGCACTTGGGACTTGGGTATTAATAAGATTCCCTATGAGTTGCAGTCTTGGTAAAAGTCTGAAAACTTCTCTGCAATTTTTCAAAATGACAATTGCATTTTGCTACCATAGCTCATCATCCGATTTAGTACTGTGATGCTCATGCTGCAAGATTTTGATGTTTTAACAAGTGATCCCCATCAACCTTTGATAACTCTGCAATATTGAAGCCTGAAGCACTCTATGAAACGTCTAGAAGATACAAAGAACATTCCAAACAAACTTTAGTGTTTCTTTATCCTCTGTATTTTTGTATAAAGTGTGATGTTACTAATTTAGATTTTTATGATTCCCTCCTGCATGATTTTTTGTCCTGAATATTATTTCTGTGAATCAGCAATATGATTGTCAAAATACATCATTTACAAAAAAAAATTAGATGTACGTACAGGAAAGATTAGTGCATATTAAATTATTCTGTATTTGCAAAATTTTGGAGGATGAAAACGACAATGCTACTCTGACTCAGATGTGTGATGTACTTATTCAGTTATTGACAACTTGTTTTAGTGTCTACCCCATGTTACCGAGCAGAACAACCGACCTTCGACGCAGAGCTGGTGCCTCCACCAGATCTTGTCTATAGAAAGTTGCCCAAGCCTGCGTAGGCACTATAACAATCTGAAGCTATCCTCTCTTTCCTCCAGTTTTGGAGAAAATAGAATGCCATGAACAGCACAGTTTACATTCATGCTAAAACAGCATGCTGCTAAAATAAAAGGCATTCAAGTAGGCAGGGGTATTTCCATAGGCAAGGTCAGATCGTGAAGTGTTCCGTCTTGAGTGGCAGCATTCTGTGCAGAGGTAGTGAAGGTGACATTGCCACTTTGTGTACAGATGTTGGTTGGATGAATGAATGAATGCAGTTTTTTGCTCAGTTTTTATGGTTACTGTGGCTGGATGAGGTGAAGCTCATTGCGTGTTACAGTTGCCATGGCTTGTGATGACAAAGACATTAGAAGCAGAAGACATGTGTGTTCAATGTATGCTTGCTGAGAGGTTACAAGTCTTATATATACAAGCACCTGCAATGATGGAGGGTGTTAGGAGACGGGTTGAGATAACTAATGCTTAGCTAACTACCCATGAGTTATGTTCCTAAAGGACAAATCCAATACTTTCAGTTTTTGGGCCTTTCTACCCAAAATCCTATTTATAAATGGTGATTTATTGGTTTCTGCCAACCTCGCACATATTTGCGGTTATATCTGACCCACTCGATGTTCCCCGGCTAGCGCCCGATTGTCCGCTAGGCAGCGCAGCGACTGTAGATGTGACGTCACCGTTACCATTCTGCTACTAGCGAAACAATGGCGGTCGCGTCTGTGGACCTGGATCAGCCGTGAAATCCTTTTGTTTTGAGTCACAGACAAACAGTAGTGGTGACTCTGACCCCGAACCAGGCGATGAGAACAGTTGGGATGGAGGTGATGTGGAGACAGAGCGCTGGAGGTTGGGGAACCGGGACTGGTGCCGCTGTGGAAACTGCCTGGAAATGCCCACTGTACGGGAGAGTGTTTGTTGCCACGACCTGCCAGACACTGTTAAAAAAGAACGTCGGTCCAGACCACCGATGCATTAGAAACCACCCTGACTTCGATGTGATTCTCCATCCGGCAAACCTCCGAACTTTGCTGATTTTTCGTTGGGATCTGATCCGGCAGGGCGTGCAGGAGCCGGTCGGTACCGCGGTTTGTTTACGTTGCAATTCACTCAACACTTTGACAAATTTATTTACATCGATTGCCCAACCTCCAGCGCTCTGTCTCCACATCACCTCCATCATACCGTTCTCATCACCTGGATCGGGGGTCAGAGTCACCACTACTGTCTGTCTGTGGCTCAAAACGGAAGGATTTCACGGCCGATCCAGGTCCACAGACGCGACCGCCATTGTTTCGCTAGTAGCAGAATGGTAACGGTGACGTCACATCTACAGTCGCTGCGCCGCCTAGCGGACAATCGGGCGCTAGCCGGGGAACATCGAGCGGGTCAGATATAACCGCAAATATGTGCGGGGTTGGCAGAAACCAATAAATCACCATTTATAAATAGGATTTTGGGTAGAAAGGCCCAAAAACTGAAAGTATTGGATTTGTCCTTTAACATTGAGTTGTACAGTTCCTACCTCGGCCTCCTACTGGAGTGTGAAGGGATTTTATTTTAATCCATGTACCTTGTGCCTTAACATATAAATAATTTTGAAAGTCAATAGAAGGACTCTACCAAAACCTCTGCCTGGGTACCATCCTGGTCAGTGGATTGATTATAGGAGCAGGCATAAACTAACCAGGATGGCAGCCAGGCTACACAAACCTACAGATGGCCTCTACTTGACAAAGTTTAAGTTTTTGTGTTGGTTTGTCTTTGCTCATCTTGACATGTTCTTCCCATGTCTAGGGTTGACCATGCATGCCACCATCCTTGCCTACATGTTCAGCCTGGTGGAGCAAGGGAAGGTTCTGGTGCCACTCAAGGCCGAGACACAAGCCTCAGAGAATGTGGTATGACCCTCTGTTTTCCTCATTTCTGTTTTTGTGAAGGCAGGATTGATATTTTTTGTTGAGTTGAAAATGTGGTGTACAACCTTCTTTCCAATCCTAGTTTTCCTTCATTTTCTTACAACCAGACTCTTGTTCTGTTTCTTACCTATTTTCTTGCCCTCATCAGACTACCACACAGGGTTTTACAGCCAACTTGTTAAGCCAAGCATTCCCACATCTGCAAACGTAAGTTTCCCCGTGTATATAAGATTGTAAGTTTGATATTATTATTATTATTATTGTTATTGAATCTATGTAGTTGCTTTGAATGGTAGGGTTATCTATATATTCATAATGTACCTTTTTGATTGATTCCTAAATTTACAATTCTATTTTTCTTCTCCATAAACTTAACCTTTGCATTGTGAGTAACTATCTGTTGTTGTTTTTTCCCAAGGGCACAAATCAAGGTGTTTGTAACAGGCCTCTTCAGTCTGAATCAAGATATTCCACAGTTCAAGGAACATCTGAGAGACTTCCTTGTGCAGATCAAGGCAAGTGTGGCTGTTATAGAATTAAAATTTCACAATCTTGGCTCTGCAATATTTGTGAATTTGAAGTTACATATCGGTATGTAAGTTACACACGCATCCAAGAACGGTTCATTATTATTATGGTTCACATGTATATATGAATACTACACTTAGTAGGACAAACCAACTCAAGACCCATCCACGCAAACAGTACACAGATGTTGTCCTGTAGCACTGTAATATCTAACACAGCAATCTCAAAATGGTTGTCAGTACATGGATGTCAGAAAGTGCTTATTAAAAAGGATTTACATGTAGGCCTTGCCTTCATGTGTGTAAGTGTCAGTGACATAACCAGGATGATCTTGTCCTGCAGGAGTTTGCGGGTGAAGACCTGTCTGACCTGTACCTTGAGGAGCGCGAGTCTTCTCTCAAAACTGCCGAGGAAGAGAAGCGCAAGGTTCAGCTGGCTGTGCCTGGCATCATCAACCCACATGACATGCCTGAGGAGATGCAGGACTGATGTGGTGGCAACAGCTCTTCAAACTGTGACACAGTCTACTCAGAATTACTGTTCTGTGATTTCCACTTTGTACACGTCCAATTGTTACACTATTGTCAAAGCAGCATTCACATGTTGCGAGGCATATACGATAACATTGCTCCAGCCCATTGCAACAGCAATTTAAGGCAAACTCTAACCTAATAGTCTTTCTCTAATGCCTTATTATCAGTGTATTGATGTTGTTAATGTAGGATCTGCCTTAGCAGCAAAATAGGTCAAGTGAGTTAACCCACTCAGGAGACTTGTGATCTTTGAGGCATTTAATCAGGATACTATTTTGATGAAAAGCTCTTCCTATCGTCTTTGTAATGATAGTACCAATAAGGATTAATAAGGTTGTTGTATGCTATATTATACACTCTGACCAATTCACATTGAGCTGCCTTTGAAAAAGGTTTGTTGCGGATGTGCCAGTGGTGTATGGAACCAAAGTTTCATGAAAGTGAAGGGATAGGAAGGCAGCTACTCAGTCAACCATTTCCTTTGTCAATGAAGATACCTTTCTAAGCAGGAAATGAGGATTCTTGAAATGGAGGATTTGGTGAAGAAGATGTCATAATTGTATAATATTTCCGATATCCCATAGTTAGAGAGAATATTTACATTGGAACTAAAGTGTTGGCAATAATGCAGTAGAGTTTGTATATACATGTACCAGTAGGTTTGTTCTGGTGAGCCTATGGCAGCTATGTTTGAACATGTCTTGCTGCCAACCCAGTCAGATATTGTGCAAGGCTTTGTGAGGTTGCAAAGGGTGGTATTTTCTTTAGAAAGGGTACCATGAATAAAACTGTTCAAGTAAGGATGGGAACAAGTGTTGAACTGAAGGTAAAAGGTTTAAGTGCATTGTAACATGAATTCAAGGCATGAGGGATGATGAAGGCTTGGCTAATATGTATGTACGAATGTTGCAGAATTGCTAAATGTTACAGTTATGTGTGTAACACTAGTGACAACAATTATGTGGCCATGTTGCATACATGTAAAATTTGCTGTTTGTAAAGTGTTATTTTTCTATCTACATTTTTTGGTAAGTACTGTTTATCACATTTAGGACAGTGTTTCTGGCACTGGTCAGTTTTGTCTTGGAGGGAAACAAACAAATCTCACCAGTTCATAGTTGTGTGTCTTCATTTATTGGAAGCAAATGTATTGTCACATCATGTATCAACATTATTATTTGTTACGCATTTTGTATTAACATAAAAACACTGACGGGCATGCAGCTGTCATTTTGAAACATTAGTAGAATAGTCTTTGTTATATTTTGTTATTGAGTTATTTGTTATTGTACTGATACCATTTGTGTCTAATATTTTGTCACTACTCTTGCTTTTGTATCAATCCCCCTAGCTTGAGCCATTAAGTAGTTTGTCATAATAATTACTACCATTTGGAAATTCACTCCATATTTACATGTATATGAAAAATATATGTCAGTATTCAGCTGTATTTGGTGCATGAAACAAGTCTCATATTTGACAAAACTACAGTCAAGAAAAGCGAACCTATCCATTTAGAAAATAACCATCAGTATATTTCCATGCTTCTGTGGGATGATCCTTTGACTAGTTGAATGTATACAGATGTAATTGCTGAAATTCAGCATAATTATGTGATGGCTCACTTTTGTAGGGCTGTTGGTGTAATCATCTTTGTCAAACCAACATGTGACATCAATAAAAGTTTGATGATGTTGAGTTTTTTGTCATATTTCTTCTGCTTCTGTTTTGCTCAATCCACAATGCATTTCATCTTCTATGCTATCACATTTACATACACTAGAGAGGTACATAACTGTGCATGAAAGCCTTTACATATGACAGTACATGTATTTAGGGTAATCAGTAAATGAGGCTAAAACAAATGCACGTAGAGTGATAGGCGATTTACCTAAAAAAATATTTTGACACGCCCTTCCCTATGAGTAGAGTAGAGTACTGTAGGAGGAAGGGTGCCCTTTGACGAAGTAAACAGAGGGATGTAGGAACATGGAATGTAACTTTCATAAGGGCGTCGCCTGCAATGTAATGATCACAATGATGTGAGATTTGGTTTCTTATTAAAAAGGCCAGAAAATTGAGTTGTGGCCCTAGCCGCGGCGACTGTTGCAGGGCTTCTCTTGCTTGCAGTCTTTTACATTAGCCCTAACATACCGGCCCATGTAGGTGAGTCCAAGAACTTTACAGAACGCCCCTCACCAGTCTCCATATTCAGTTTGAAATCCGCGGCAGATGGATTCCGACGCCAGTGACTGGAGGATGACTGTCCAATACCATGAGGAGCCTCTGAAGCACCGTGCTGGTCACATGGCTCGGTGTTGTCAAAGTGTCGATTTCTTCCCACAATGCACGACGGTGTGCAACACATACACACATCATCACGTGACGAGTAGAGTTGGGAAGAGGTGGCGCCATGATGGTGGGTGGGAGTCGTGGTTTTCTTTATTTTTTTCCGCTATTTCTGTGTCATGAATCCTTCCAATTACTCACGTCTACTTTTCCTCAACACAGGACGGACTGGATGACAGCCCTGACTTGTTGGCTGAAGACGAAAACAAGGTACAGTTGAGCCGTCTTTTCCGTAGAGCATAGCGGGGAGGTCAAGGGCCACCGTGGCCTGCACCCCTGTGCAAACTTCCAGCATATTTTCAAAGCGTTGGCCATGTAAGGGGCGTTACCGAGGCCGAAGAAGAAGTCTCACTAAAGAAAGTAGCTTTTGATTCGGATAGTTGACAATAGAAGGACGTCCATAGACGGTCATTATGCCATAACTGGATTGTTGTTTCGCCGAGAGGAAGTTGCCCCTCCCCACTTCCTGTTCGTAGCACATGCCAGAAGATGAGCAAAGACAGTTGTTTATTGGACATCTTTGTACTGGAGAGCAACATCGACTCGTGATTCATTTTCAGAGGGTTTCGGTGCTCCTGTAACCGGTCTGCATCTCAAAATTTTGCTACAAATTGTTAGTTGAATTCCGCTGATCAGGTGAATATATGACACTTTCCCCCACCTGCTGAGTTGTGTCACCTGAGTATTTGTATAGGTTGGTCACCTGTTCTTTGTTACCTGTCACCACTGTGTTAACCGTGTGGTTTAGCACCTTGCTCCTCTTGTGTAATGACCTTCTGTCTCACCTGTTTCTTCCTGCTTGCACTGTGAAGAGTGAAACCCCATCATATGATGTAAGCTATGGATGTCATTTTGCTACTTGCTCTATCCAGCTTTAATGTAATATCTGTCTCTTCTATTACTTCATAGGTATCCATAGGTAATACTTTGGATATCTAAAGTGATCTCTGTACATGGATTAACCCATCCTATATAATATAAATGTACGTAGCTCGTAGACAAAGGTGTTATGTGGGGTGATTGCACATATATGCACAGAAAGGTAGATGAAGTAATTTGCATGTGGAAATGCATGCTGTTCCAATCTTCTGAAACTCCAACCTTTAGCACATAACAAAAGTCAGAAGTTTGCATCACTCAAGTCCAAACAAACCTTGCAGATGTGACTTCTTCCATGCTAAGAAGAAGGTTCACTTTTTTTCTTGAGAAAATTGTGGTAACTTTGTTACACTGTCAGTATGTTGATATGGAACTACAAAATGAATATTTATTTTGTCTTACCAATATTTATATCATCATATTTGACATGCAGAAAGCCACAGCCTCCTGGCCTCCTTTCAAATTTCTGCCAAAAATGCCTGAAGGACCTTAGCCTTTGTCTGCTATATGAGTACAGTATATGGTGTTTGTGAAGTAAATATGTAAATTTTAGGATGGCAACATTCTTGTTGTTTATGTACCAAATTACAAGTGTGGAGGTAAATGTATGTAGACGTGACAACATTGAAGCACATGTTTTGATTGATTTTTTTTTTTTTTGCTTTCTAGCCACGGACAGAGAGTGTGGATCTTACAAAAGATGACACCTTAAGCATTGACATCTCAGATGCCCTGAGTGAGAGGGATCGGGTCAAATTTACTGTTCACACCAAGGTAAGAGATTTTATCAGGATCTTCTCCATTGGTTACATATAATTTGGAAAGGCCTGGGTAGATATGTTGCAAGGCTTATGGCTCACATAATTCAATGAAGTCAGAGGGGAGGTACGTGTAGGTAGGTAAAATTGATTATATAAGTCCATAGAATGTGTTATGTTGCTGACAAACAGAAATTATGTAACTGTTACAGAAATTATAGACTAAGTTAATTACCAAGAGAAAGGATCATCAAACAAATTCAATCATATCATTTGCAAGTAAAGATGACACATGGGAAAGCATTTTGTGAATTGTTGTGATGTAATAAATATCAGGTGTAAATGCTAATATTTAGAAATGAGAGAAGCAAATCAATATAATGACAGGTAGTTAGTTTGTCAGTATTGCTGTTGTAGCCATTTTATTCCATGTGATTCTGCTTCATCACCATTCTACGTTAGCCATGTGGTTGTTATCCTGCCAATAATGTTTTCATGGACAGTAAATTCTAATCACTGTTCTTTTTGCTGTGTTGTTTAGTCTATATCAGTTGAAGGCAGTAGTTGTTTGAGAGTCAATGATATTAACAGGTTGGCAACAGAATCATATTTAATGGTTTCTAATTGAAATTTAAATACATAACACTATGTGTTTTTTGGTATGGATCCATTAATATCATTCTGTATGGATAGAAATGACTGGAATTTAAAAAAAAATGATAGATAGGTAATTTGTGTCTCGTCTTCCAGTTATTGAAAACACTACTGATTGTGTCAAAACAGGCATTTTCTTGGATCAGTTTATGGGAAATGCTGTAAAAATTGGCAATGCGGTTGCCATCTATTTTGCCACGTCATATTCTCTTAAATAAATAAATACTGATAGCCATGTTTTCTGTTATGGGAAATCTAGATAGAAGAACTCAGTCTTATAGTCATGTGTCTTCAGCTGAAGGTGATAAAACAGTTGCCAGTACCTACCTTTCTAGCTTGCTTGCTACACAACAATCAGACTTATATATTTGGTTAAAAAGTAATTTGTGACATTCTTTTGACATGAGGTCATGAGTAATGCAATCAAAACATCTACCAGGTAAATATTTTAAAAGCTCTGGACAATACAGGCACTTAATTAGTGTATTCAGTTACAAACTTTCATGCGAGTTGTACCTATTTTAAAGTAGGGCAGATTTATTTGG
>NW_017803843.1:2104007-2115990 GCF_001625305.1 Branchiostoma belcheri | reverse complement strand
GAAGGGCAGATTTATTTGGTAAAGAGCAGCTGACAGAAGTATGTTCTGAGAAATTTGTCACCATGCAGAGCCTGGGCAGACTGATACACATACCAGGAGGACAGGGATAAATGGCCCAGAGGAAATAGAACCTTGCTTCTATACTGGGCTATAGACATTAGAAGGGGATCAGAGCATGAACATGTTGGCTTAATAAACATACACTCACTGACAGCTAAAATATGACTTAATACGTACAGGATAAAGTTCTATTGAATGACTTTTTATCTTCGTTTTCTAGACAACACTGCCTGACTTCAGAGAGAGTGAATTCTCGGTTGTACGACAGCATGAAGAGTTTATCTGGCTTCATGACAGGTTCGTCGAAAATGAAGAGTACGGAGGATACATCGTGAGTTCCTTGCTGTTTCCTTTCGGTTTGTTTTTGACATATTTGCCATTTTCATACTGAACAAAGTGTTAATTGTGCAGTGTACACATAGATGAATGTGTTACTGTATTTCTTTCAAAATATACTTCTAGCAACTTGGAAAGAAAACAAAAAAAAGCTTGCACTCCCTTTGACAGATCCCTCCTGCCCCACCGAGACCCGACTTTGATGCCTCCCGTGAGAAGTTACAGAAACTTGGGGAGGGAGAGGGCACCATGACCAAGGAGGAGTTCACCAAGATGAAACAAGAACTGGAGGCGTGAGTCTGAGTACCTTCTGTTCAAGAATTGAATAGGGACAGTCTGTAGTAAGCTGAGGGAGGATGTTTGCTAGAAAAGGATAACTTAGTCGCTAGAATTAGTGGCTTGGTGTCCTATCTATATGTGTATTGTTTTACAGTACTTTCACCAAATGTTTTTAAAAAGGCAATGATCACTATGATTGATGCTGCTTTAGCAACAGAAGCAAACATCTCACCTCCCCCTCTCTGTGCAGTGAATACCTGGCCACCTTCAAGAAGACTGTAGCGATGCATGAGGTGTTTCTACAGCGTCTGGCGGCTCACCCTGCCTTCAGGAAGGACACCAACTTCAGAGTCTTCCTGGAGTATGACCAGGATGTGAGTCATAGCAGATCAGACCTGCTTTGAACCAAGCACTGGTTCCTATACCACAGGCTGCAGTATAACATACAGCCAAGAATAACCAAGTAACAAGAGGAAATCTATGGTGATACTGATGACAATAATGATGAAATCCCTGCTTGTACTATTAACTTGTAATGTCCAGTCCTTTGGCTTAAACTGGAATATGATCTTAGATAATAAGGTATGTATTATGAAATTATAAATACAGTACAAAATTATTTTTTTCAATGATGTTCTTTGGTCAGCCACTATCAATGTGCATGTAGAAATATATACTATATTAAGGAATGACATGTTAAACAGGATGGTGGGTACAAAGTGATCTCTACTGAACAGCAGTCTCATTATTTAAATGCTGTGTTTTGCTACCATAGTTGAGCGTGCGTCTGAAGAACAAGAAGGAGAAGCTTGGCTGGTTCATCAAGTCCATGTCACAGTCTGTGGATGAAGTGCTGCTGTCCAACCAGAAGGTGAGTTGAGGAAATGTACAGTCTAGACATCCATTTCACCACTTGAAAATCTATGTGCTGCTTCTTATTTTACATCCAAATGATGTTAAAAATTTCACATCACAAACTGAATGTCTTTTTGGTCTTTGAGGTGCTAATAAGATAATTTGTCCCTACCATCATTGTGTTCTGTGAACATTGATGTTGCTGTACTCCACATTACAGGATGCAGACGAGTTCTTTGAGCAGGAGAAAGGCTTCCTGGTAGAATATCACAACAGGATTGCCCAGTCGACAAAGTGTGCTGACAGGATGACAAAAATGCACAAAAGTAAGACTGCTGGGTTTGACGAAATACTTCAAAATTAAAATCAATAAAAAACGTACAATCATGCATAAAAGAGAAAGCAAAACTTTGAAAATGAAGATCAAAGCGGTTTTCTGTGGAATAGTTGTGGATTGTGTATACAGCTCAGAACATTAGCTTCACAGACTGTGTACTACAATGCTGTTTCCCTACCAAGTGTGAACTGTAATCTGATGTTGAAATGTTGTCTGTAGGTGTGGCAGACAGCTACATAAAACTGTCCACAGGTCTGGGCAGCCTGGCAACATGTGAGAACACTGAGCTGGACAAGTAAGTGCAATTTATACTTTCATGATCAAACTCTATTCAAAAGTGTTGGTTATAGACACAGAAATTTCCCATTGTTTTTGGTATGTTGTTACGGATTTTGGATAGGAACTGGTTGTTTAAGAGGAGAAAATGCTTTCCTTTCAGTGGTGTCGACTGTGCTGTTATATGATGAGTAATGCAACATTCCTATAGCTTGTTTGGTAGTCTGTAAAATTTCTATTTGATGTTAAAAAAATTGATGTTACTTTCGGTGTCGAAGCTGGCCAATGTTACAAATGCAGTGATTTGCATCTGAATGTGAAGTGATTGCACTGAAGATGATTGCTATTAGTCTTGTTACTGAAAGTTTTAAGGCATGGCCCAAAATTATCTGTAATCATTAAATGTTTCATATACTGGTATGTGTGATAAGGTAGTTATTGGCTGAAATTTGAATGTGTGATTTTCTTTGTATCTTGATTGTCATGAGAGCTCCAGCTTCCCTGCTTCATGTATTCTGTATTAGTTACCTACCTTCCAGTGTCAGGGGGGCAAGTAAAGAGACAACCAAGTAAGTTGTGCACCCCATCTGCACTGTACTCTGGCTCTTTAGCATGTAACTCAACCAAGGTGTGTAGCTAGTCTTAACTGGGGCTACCTTCAATAGCTAACTTAAGGTGGAAGTATACATGTAGGTTGGCATCAGGTCATATCACAGCTAAAGGTCCTGCCTGCAACTTACAAGATAGTGTAAATTTCTTTTTTTCTTTTTTTTTTTTTACACCAACAGGAAACATCTATGGTATATGTTGTGCATGTTTAAGGGACATTAAGCTGTGATAGGTAGTGAATATAGGGAAACAGTAGCATTAACACCTCTGCCAAAGCTCCAATCAAATCACCAATCAAGTAGATTACCAGTACAGTAAAAGTATCACCATTCTTCAAGATGTAACACTCTTTGTTGTTACAGGGTCTTCAATAAAGTGTCTGAGTGCTTTGAGAAATCTAGGGTAAGAAAATATTGTCAATTCTAAAAAAAGAAAGGTATTGTGACACCTTTGTGATTATCTCTATAGCTTATATTGTATAAGTTTGTATCTTCTACATGTAGAACATCTATATAAGGCTGATATTCTTTGCTGTTGTGTCTGCATAAGGAGATTAAGTTTTTTCTTCTCTACCCAGAAACTGGAAGCCAGAGTATCATCTGATGAAGATTTGAAGTTGTCTGACACTCTTCGGTACTACCTTAGGGACACATCTGCTGCAAAGGTATCTTGTGTGCTGCAATTGTGGTTTTGAGCAAAGTTTTAATCAAGTCCTTACTTAGGCCTTTATCCACAAATGTAAAGGATGTTCAATTTCATTAGAAATCAGATAAACACAGAAAATGTGCCAATTCCAAACAGCAGGTACAACTTTATTACATGCTTTAACAGGACTTGCTGTATCGACGGACTAGAGCCCTTGCAGATTATGAGAATGCCAACAAAGACTTGGATAAAGCCAGAGCAAAGAACAGGAACGTGCAACAGGTCAGTGAATAGTTCAAATATGATAACTACATTACCTGGGTAGTTTGTACTGTTTGATAGAGATAGCAATTTTGACATTGTGTAGCATTGATCTGTCCATTTATTGTTTACTGTCTCATTTGTATGTCACTTTTCTACTACAAATGCTTGTTGCTTAAGTTTGCTTAAGTTAATACAATTGCAAAGAAAGACTGCATGTTCTACTGCAACTTGCCTCCTACCCACGGTTGTGCCACTCACCCCTTGTAATGGGATCCACAGCTTTGATGCATGATACCATATCATCAGTATATGTATATCTTTTCATTATCATCATATCTTTTCATAAAAGCTTACTTAATTTTCTACAACTGAATACTTATAAGCACTTCAGGCTATTTGAACATAATCCCTTGCTTTGACATTCACATGACATGATGTATATTTCTACATAGAGAACACTTTGTTGATACAGTATCGCTGTTCTCAATAATGTTTGTTTTTTGTATCATCTTCTTAAACATACATTTATTGTTCAACAATATCATTGAAATGTGAGATGGTTAGGGTGTCACACATTACATGTATGCAGTACAAAGGGTAGAATTTTTATCACAGGCTTCAATACCATGTGGTAATTTGGCCACAGATACAGAATTTGTGATGTTAGGGCTCCCCACTTGCAGGTGCTTGACTAATGGCCAGGCCAATATTTTGCATCATTATTGTAAAAGCACTTGTGCTTACTAAGTTTGGACTTTGTGGCTGCTTATGTTGTAATGAAGCAACCTTCTGGTCCCTGAGATTAATAACCAAAAGCTTTTTCTGTATTTATTGTCAAAATGTAAGATACAAGGAATATATAGAAACAATCTTTCCATCAAGAAAGTGTAGAGGACTTTGCAAAACTACTTGGATTATATTTCTGTTTAGTGGATATTTGCTATTGCTGATCAAGACTGTACCAATCTTTACCCTTTACCTTCCAACCTTTCCACAGGAGGTTGCTGTTGTAAGTCCTCTTTCTCTACTTGCATGGCTTCCCCCCATATGCGCTGCCTGTTCCATCAACCTGCCCATTGCCAAATTCTAACCACTCCTCACAGGAACCCCCCTCCCTTCTGTTGCTGCTGATACATGCATTAGCAATTCCCAATTGCCATCAAAGTCTTAACCATTTCCCTTTATGAATGTTCAGCTATAATTTGGTTGCATGGCTTCTAATCTTGTTATCAACTTCGCAGTCAGCAAAACATTACATTTTGTTTCAATTTGATCATAAGCAGCTAAGATATTAAAAGTTCATGAGGATACATGAAAAGTTTGTTTAATCTCACTTTTTATGTTGTTGTAGTTGTTAAATGTGTGAAATGGGCTTGTGGAAATTGACATGTCTTTTGCCTAATCCCAGGCTGAACAAGCACAACAACGTGCATGTGAGAAGTATGAACACCTTTCTGAACTGGCAAAATCAGGTGGGTCACTCAGCTTTTATTTACCATCGCTTGAGTAAGCAAACAAAGCATTTGTCATATTCATGCTGCCCTACAGAAGTTATTTTGTCAAAACAATAAGAAGATTGCAGCCTGTATAAAACACTTCCAAGGAAAACACAAGTTAAGGATGCCAGTGATGAAATATTGAGTGTGTTCATGGCAACTTAAGTGAATAAGCATAGCTCATGTTTATTATTATTTCCTAACACAGAGCTGCAAGACTTTAAGAAGAGGAGAGTTGGAGCTTTCCGCAAGAATTTGGTGGAGCTTGCAGAACTAGAGATCAAGCATGCAAAGGTAAGTCTTGATACTTAATAGCTTACTTTGTTGCTTTGAATTCTTAAATTTGCTTGTTACAAGGATTGTAAAACTGAACTTAAACAGACTGTAGTCTTGATCATGTTTTTTCCTTGCAGGCATTGAACCAACTCTACAGAAACTGCATAGCACAGTTGAAGGAGGAAGGAAGGGGGGCAAAAGCCCAGCCCCAGTGAGAAAACCCCTCCACTTTAAATTGCAGTATATCCCGTCATGTAGTCACAAAGGGGTAGGATGATTTTGTACAGAGCTTAGCAAGAACATTCCTAATGAATATTTTATAATTGAGCTATTGTGAGATGAGATGCTTAACAGACATATGGGAATGTGTCGCATTTGTGTAACATCCTATAATTTTGATCTTTACAAAGATAGGTAAATGGATTTTTGTAGTCTGATTTCTTCAAGTTGTGGTAGTAATGATAATAATTCAAATGTAAGAATCAGATTTGAAGCTAATTATGATTGATTGATGACTTTAAAACTATGATTTCGTGTCTAGAAATGTATCATTCCTTCTGCAAGAGACATTCTACTGCCCAGTTAGGTGTGTAGTATAGTCAGTGTGGTGCACAGACCTCTTACTCAGTCACCACAGATCTTCCTAGGTGGTGAAGGTAACTTTTTGTATGGGGGTGGATGATAGACACACATAATGCACAGTCAAGTACATGTTACTGCCTCTTAACTGGTTAAGCCAAGGAGCATCCCTTAACATATTACATTACTGGGAGTTCCTCATGATCAAAAGCCTCTACTTACCAGTTAGTGTTCTTTTCTTTTTTTTCCGAAAAAATATAAGTCTGAATTTTGCCGCAGCAATTTGAGTTTCACTATGGGAAACCTAACCTTTGAGCATTACAAAGGATGTCACTAGGCTTGAATATTTTGTGGCCATCAAATTACTGAAAATGTACTTTTTCAATACCAGAGCAGGCCTGTATGTAGAATCTGCTGGTATATATGAACTTGACATAACTTGATTTCAGCAAAGAATGTTTGTAAAGAGAATACAGTCCCTTGTCTGTGGTCCAGTTACTCTGCTTTGAGATCCTCACACCAATCACACTTTGTCCTAGTTGCTGGCTTTTTGCATCATGTGTACTTCATAGCTACACTACATGGAAAAGACTTGTATTCACATTAAAAGAAAAAGCCAATAAAAGCAAAAAAAAAGTACCTGGTACTTGTTTTCTTGTCTCATTCTCTTCCATACGTATGTTATGTACATTGTATATTGGGTAAGTTTAACCTTGACTGGCCAAAACTACCTTCTGATCCTCATGGGGCATACATGTACAACTTAGGAGGCACCTCTCTCCTTCAGCTACTTTGTGGCTTTTGTATTACCTTTTATGAATCAAATAACAGCTGTGTGAAAAGAAATGTTGTAACTTACAACTTTTTCCCAGGCTGAATAAACATTCCTGCATTAAACAGGCTAAAAATCTATCAATAGTATGTTACTAATGAAGAAGCAAAAAAAGTCTTCCAATACTCAGCATGTGACAAACAGAAATCCTTGTTGTAAACATGGAAGCTCACAACCAAATTTCCCACAGGCAAGCATGATTACATTCTTAAAACAATATTAGTACATTGAGATAAGATCAACCTTTACATATCGCGTACTGTGCAAAGCTTTTATAAACGAATATGGACTAATTTTTAGTTAGTATATTTTTGCTTTGACGTATTTTCAGTGTTAGAAAGTATACTATTTTCATTCACATACATTAACTATAACTTACACAATTTCCCTTACTACATAAATTATACTGTGAGCTTAATGAATTGAGTTCAATCCATTGATCATATAGTGCCTTCTAGCAACATTATATATCAATATAACTCCATCATACTAACATAAGTAAGTAATCATAGGAGTCATGAAACAAAAGTCTACTGCAAAATTTGAAACAGACAATACCAGTTTCACTGGCTGTGTGATCTTTCAGTACAATACATGTACTACAAAACTAACACGTCTTAGCATATATATATATACATATATATATATATTGTTAACTCCATCATGCTAATTTGGAAGAAAGCAATCATGGGAGTCACAGTCATCATTAAAACTTTATGCCTTAACATCAAATTCTTTTTCATATACCTTGTAAAAATCTGTTATGAGGCAAAGCAGTACATGGTAAACCCTGACAGGAATTCTTCAAGTTTGGTACAAAATGCGTGGCATCACACACTGACTGGCTGCTAACACTGCTGTACTGATAAAAATACACACATGGATGGCAAATTACCACTGAGTTTCATGTCAGCCATCCTGCTGAATGCTACAGTTACCTGTCACATGTCAAAGTTGGCACTGGAGGAAAGGATCAGGACGGATGAGGGGAAGTGAAATGCGGGTAGAAATCGCACCAAGGCAAGCAACAGACTGCCTACAGACGTCAGTTACATTATCACATGATTTAGTTTAAAAACATTGTTGAGACTGCAAGTCTAAAATTCGCATCAAGATTTTCATCTGTCCACTAACATCATTCCTGGTCCTCCCTTAATTTATCATTTTGTTGTGACTCCAGTCAGTGATAACTGTCTTGTAACCTAAAAGGCTGCCAGCTCAGCTTGTAATGTATACTCATGATTCATGACCACAGGCAGGGTACAAAATTTGTACATTCCTGCTGCTTGAAGTTGAAGGTCTACAACAACAGTAATCCCAAAAGTTAATAAGTTGCTGTTTGACCAAAGAAAATCCAAACAACCAAGGCCAATCATTTAAAACAGAAAGAAATTCTCTTCCCCACAGCAAACATTAAGGCTTTAAAACAACAATTTCAAGATTACTGAAGGAATCATTTTTCAGATTCAACAATGGGTGCAAAAGGCACAAAGACTGACAAAAAGGGTGGCAAAACTGAAAAGCACAGTGATATGGACTCACCTTCCCAAATTTTTTATAATGTATACTAGTATACCAGACAGCTCTCAGCAACTAACAGATAATGAATAATTTGTTGCTTGCAAAAATTAATATCCACAATTTATCTGTCCTGGTACGTTTACAACATTGACTTCTCGTATACTTCAGAAATCTGTGGCTTTGACTGCATGTTTTAACCATCTCATGACTACAGTTTGGGCCTCCAGCCTCAATCATGCTCAGCACAGGTTTCTTACAAGACCCACAGTGGTTAAACTACCGAAGTCAACTTCCCAATTATGAAACCCACTGTAACATTGTACTGACAGTGTACCACTGGAGAGCAGTGGAACACAAGTAAAAGAGGTGGATAGACAGCATCCACCATGGGCTAAATGTTACCTCCACAGCTTTATCTGTAGTTTTTGTACCCGGTCGAGTCGTGCCAGGGGGAAACTGGCCCGTGGAGTAGAAGTGGGACAGAAGCTCTTCCTTCTCTTCAAACCGCTTGTACAGCCACTTTGTCAGCCCTTCCTCATCCCGCAGGACCTCAGAAATAGGGAAATATCTGAAACAGCCAGGTAGATAATGCACTAAATCCATGTGGGAAACTATGCAAGCATTAGAAAATTAACACATAAGTCACAATAAACCTGAAGTATGTGTTCTGTACCTGTAGTGCAGTGTGGTAGGATATGGTGTTCTCCATGCTGACATAAGGGTCTGTATGTCCAGTGGTCTGCCATTCTGATATGCAATGGTGATGTCAACAATCCACTTAATGTGCTGTCCTTTAATGGCAGAAGACATTCAATGTTAAAAGCTGACAGATTGGTAAGTACCACATACATCAGAATAAATAGCAACCTGACAGAAAATATTTGCAATATTCCCACTGACGTCATAACAGTTGTGACCTATCGCGAGATCTTCTCGCGAGAGGTCACGACCTATGGCGTCATCTCCAATTAATCCTTCTTTCGCGGCAAACCCATCTGCCTGACAGACGTCAATTTTCTGCGCTCCGTGGACGTCCACCATAAGTATGAGCACGCCCGTACTACCTCAGACCGACCCGAGAAGCTTGGTGGAGAAGACCGCAGAAGTGACGGAGAAGGTGCCTCCGACGGTGAAAAAACACTTCAAGGGTGCCAAAGGTGACTGTTTTTTGAGTTTGAAGGGTTTCGTTTGGCTGATTTTGGGGAATATTTGGTCACTTTCTGTGGTTCCCCCGTTTGGGGCTCGCCTCGTGTTCGGTTTGATTTTGGCGGGTTGGCGTGTTCAGACTTGACTACCGGAGGAGCGAGGACGTAATGTTTTCCTTGTTTTTTTGTTTCTTTTTCAGGATTAGGGTTCTGTTTAGTCACGGTTTTTTTTGTGGCGTGCGTTGTTTTTCTCCTGGGTTTTCTTGCCCCTCACCTGTGTTGGATTGTTACGCTTATTTTTGGTCAGCCGCCTGTAAATTTGCATTTCTTTGTTTAGCCCACGCGGTACCCTGTGTCGCAGGATGGAATTATAATTGTGGGGGTTAATTTATGTTTCTTCCTTTGAGCTAGGTTCCTCCGTTGTAGCCTCAACTTCTGGCAAGGATGGTGGGAAGGAGACGGTCAGCAAGGTGCAGAGCGTTGATCTTACCACAGGAGGAACTCCGCCGGCACAAGAGAAGGTTCCGGTGACTCAGGCTCAGGCTGTGGTCCATACAGCGGCCCCGTCTACGTCTGTTTCTACGGCACAGAGTGTGCAGGTAACTGGTTTTATTTTTGTGGGGAAAGTTGGAAAGTTTACAGCCATGTTTCCTGTAGAGTGGACGAGCTCAGGGGTTGTTTTTTTTTTCGGCTTGGCAGTTTTGTTTGAACCTTTTTCCCTCCAGTGCCGGGACGGTACATTTGTTGTTTTTCTTGTTTTTTTTTTTTTTTGTGGGTATGTTTGTTTTTTCCCTATCGTCCGTGTTCGGGCGGGGAGTTTTTACCCGGTTTTTCGAATTCGTTTGTTTTTTTTTACTGTTTGGTACGACACCCAATTTCCAGGTTGCACGTTATTTCGGGGTCTGGTGTTAGTTTTTATGTAGCCTGTGTCAGGTACCCGTGCTTGTTTTTTTTTTGTATTTTTAGGTTTTTCCTTGCCTGATTTCCGGCGAGGCAGTGCCACTTGCTACTGTTTTTTTTTTCTCTCTCTCTTTTTCTTTGTTTTTTTTTGGGTGTGTTTTGAAAGTTATAGCGACTCATCCGTTTTGGCGGGGGGCTTGGACAAGTACACTGGCCAGGGGCCACGGTGTCCAACCATTGCTCGGCCCGGGGCCGATTCAACATCGTAGCTGGGCTACACGTGGTAAGTAGGCAGGCATGAGGCCATGCGGACCGGTTTTGCTCGGCCTGGGGCCGATTTTCTACATCGTAGCGGAATTACACGGGGTAAGTAGGCAGGCCTGGGGCCACGCGGACCAGTTTTTTGCTCGGCCTGGGGCCGATTCTACATCGTAGCTGGGCTACACGTGGTAAGTAGGCAGGCTTGGGGCCATGCGGACCGGTTCATTTGCTCGGCCTGGGGCCGATTCTACTGCGTAGCTGGGCTACACGTGGTAAGTAGGTAGGCCTGGGGCCACGATGATTGTTTTCGTTCGGCCTGGGGCTGATCCTATTATTGTAGCCGGGCTACACGAGGTAAGTATGCAGGCCTAGGGCCCACAGTGATCACGTTGTTCCTGAGAGCGGCCAGGGGCCGTCACAGCGGAGTTTTCGGCTAGGTAAGTAGTCCGGCAGGGGCAAGGTTTCCCCTTCCTTGGCGGGGTCAAGTTGGGCCAAAAATGACATCCCGGGGCCTTTTTTATCGTGGGTAACGGTGCACCACTTAGGGCGGTAACAGAAGGGAACCTGCTACGTGGCATGGTTGGATGGGGGAGAGAACAGCTCCTTATGCCACTGTTTTGCGTTCTTTTCCCCTAGGGTCTGACCTTGGAGACACTTTTAGGAAGGATCCAGTCATTGGAGGCGTCCCGGGCGGCGCAGTCAACGGACTCAGTGCTGAGAGAGCTGACAGCCTACTGTGGCAGGAGAGAGGGAGCGTTTTCGGCTGACTGGGCGATGAGCTTAGTAGAAACTCTTGTAGCCACCGCCAGGAGGGAAGGACACCAGAGGAAGGATGAGTTCATCGCGTATGCAGATGAACTTTCGCATTACACAAGACTACCTAACTTTAGGGCCCTGGTGCTTCGATTATTTGGTAGCCAGGCTCAAGTACAAGCTGCTACTAAAGTGCTGCCTTTTTTAAGTCTTATGCAGCTACACAAGAAGCGACGGCGTCTATGCCGCGACCAGATTATCGCCCGGCTCCGCGCCGTCCCCCTCCGTATTTCGCAGGGGGTAGGTCGGGAGGAAAGCGGCATGCACCGGATGCGTGTTTCTTGTGTGGCTCATCTGAGCATTGGGCGAGGAAGTGCCCGAATAACAAAAAGAAGCAGTAGCTCATGTTGGAATTGTTTGGTTAGTTAAACGCTGATCGAAAGGCTGGAACGGACCGGATTGTGCGATTGTTTGTTACAGACGTGTTGTCTAACCTCTTGTTCTGAATAAAGGTTTACACTTGCTTTACCACGCTGTTTGCTCCACGTCTTTGTGCCTC
>NW_017803843.1:2081701-2103987 GCF_001625305.1 Branchiostoma belcheri | reverse complement strand
GTAATGTCTTTCAAGAGTTTCCGGCAGTAACATGTTCTTGTGTTTCGGATTTGAAAAAAAAAATTCCGATTTGATTACCCTAGGTTTTTGCCCAAATTTTTTCCCTCTCGCGGACCGTGTCGGCCCAACTAAGGACCGTGCCGTCCATATCTGACGGCCCGGGAAGCGAGCGGGATTTCCCCCCCCTCCAGTTTTTCTTTTCCTTTTGTGGGATCTTACCGTATCCACTAGTAAAATTGGTTTTTGTGTTCGGTAGAAACCAATTCGCAACCCATCTAAGGAGACGAAGATTTCCACCCCGGCATGGGAGCTCCTCTACCCGTTCGACCCGCTAGGAGCTCTGGAGAAAAGAAACGCCGACATTCTTTGGGTGGATTGGAGGGGGGAAACTCCCGCTCCAGTGGGCCCGACGCCGTCCGTCGAGGAGGTAGCATCGTTCAGGCAGTGGGCCTCCCCACAACAACTTTGTTTCCCGGACCCAAAGCATTTTAGAGCAGGGGAAATACATGAACATGTTCCGTATTGGAAGGAGTTAGGGCAGAAGCTAGGAATTACAGATGGAGAAGTTTTGAGTTGGGTATCGGAAGGGGTGAATATCTTTGATTTTTTCCGCCCTTTCAAAGGCTCTTTTAAGGGGAGACATTATAAAGGTCCGAAGCCTCCGTCAATGTATTTTCCTAACTACCGTAGTAATGAGAAGTTTGCGCATTTCATAACTAAAACCTTGGAAGAAAGAATTGCTTCGGGGGCGGTAGAGGTACTTGGTAGGGTGGGGGAAGTGGACCCGCCGTATCTAACCATGCCTTTGGTCGTAGAGCCGTCGAAGCCTAGGCTTTGCCACGATGAGAGGTTTCTCAACTTATGGATCCGTGACTGCCCTTTTAAGCTTGACCGACTCATTGATGTAACAAGGTACATATACAAAGGCTGTTTCCAGGTAGTTTGCGACGACAAATCTGGCTATGATCACATCTTGATGCAAGAGAACTCGCGCCTTTTCCTGGGAATAGAGTGGGGGGGTTGGTGGTTAGTGTGCAGAACCTTGCCGTTTGGTTTTAAAAGCTCTGGTTTCATTTATAACACCACAGGCAAGCTAGCAACCTCTTACATTATCTCTCTGGGTGTACCGGTATCGCAATACATAGATGATAGACATGCGGGACCCCTCTTAAAGCGTAATCAACCCGCGACCCCCACAGTGAGCCTTCCCGAGAAGGAAAATGAAGAGTTCTATTTGGCACAGGCAGGCGCGTTCATCTTGTGCAAGGTCTTAGTCGATTTAGGATATTTCCTAGCCTTAGAGAAATCCACTTTAATTCCGACAACGGTGGTAAAGTTCTTGGGTTCCCTCATTTTCTCAGTGCATTTGGCCTTCGGCATACCTTGTGATAAAGCAGCAAAGTTCGGAACCCTTAGAGAGCACATCTTGGAGTCAGAAGAGGTAGACGTACGTACTCTGCAGCGCTTCGCGGGTAAGTGTGCCTCTTTCGCGATCATGATCCCGATGGCGTTGTTATTCACACGAGAAACTAACAGAGCGATAGCAGAGGCGATCGCCACAGGGCGTCCGATTAAGCTTCATCCGGAGTTAAGAGATGAGCTGCGCCATTGGAGGCTGCTCGACGATACAAATCAGATTTTCCCTTGGGTGAAAGAAGCCCACTCCACGCTGCAGGTCACAACGGACGCATCAAACTTCGGTTGGGCGGGCATCGTAGTCTCGGCAGGGGGTCAAAAAGGGGAAACGAGGGACTATTGGCAGACCAAAGAAAAAGACCTGCCCATTCACATTAAAGAAGCAAGAGCGATCCTCCTGACGCTTAAAGCCTTTTCGGTCAACCTCTGCAACTCAAGGATCATAGTCCATTCTGATAATCAGGCGGTAATAAAGGCGTGGGAAAGTCAAGGAGGCAGGGATCTCTCGTTAAGTAGGACCTTAAAGGAAATTTTCCACTGGTTGGTAAACAACAATGCTTCCCTGACCTTGAAGTATGTTAAATCTGCAGACAACATAGCAGACCAACCCTCTAGAGTACTCTCACCGCAAGATGCTACGCTGTCACCTAAAGCGTGGGCTAGGGTAGAAGATTGCTTTGGTCCCCATTCCATTGATTTTATGGCATTAGATTCAAATGCGATGGTTCCTCGCCATTTTACCCCTTCAGCCTCCCCGGACTCCGCGGGAGTGGATTTTTTCAATCAAGATGTAAGTAAAGAGCTCAACGGGTACATTTTCCCTCCCATCTGCTTGGCGGGAGCTTGTATCGCACACCTTCGCCAACAGAGGGTACCGTATACTATCGTCCTCCCAGACACTACCATTAAGCATTTTTGGTGGGCGGTCATTAACTCAAGGGCCTCTAGGAAATTCTTGCTGGCAGAACGGGGGGATAAAGAGGTTGTACTATTCCCTTCCCCTAAGGGTTACCGCCCAAAACCCATTACGTGGGATTTGTGGGTTTTCAGAGTAGATCACTATTAGAGGTCCTAAATTTTTTGCGGAGGTGTGATAGCGTCTTTTCGACGCAGATGTAGGGGGTAAGTCATGTTAGGAGTTCAGTTGGGTCTCTATTATTGTGTGTTCCCTTTGTCCTGGTCTTTAGGCAAGGAGCGCAGAGTCGGCGCCCCTGGTAGGTTCTTCCAACACCACACATGCCCCCCAGGGTGCCACATCCCTGAACGTGGACATCTCAGCCTTAGATGCTCAGGTGGATGGGATCCTTCGGCAGACCTCAAGTTATGAGAAGCAAAAAACTTCATCTTTCGCCGATTTCTCGCTCTTCCTGTCTCGATTACCCGGCCAGAGATCGGTGGATGAGGCAGAGCCAAGAGACGTGTTAAGATATCTAGCTTACAAGAACTCGGCTGGGAGAACTCAGATCCATAGATTATCTTGCTGTAAGAGGGGTCTAAAGGGCACCCAACCTTGCGGCTGCCCAGTTAGTCTAGCTGCCGGTTCCTTAAACAGCCTAGTTTCGAAGTTAAGGAGCTCCTTCGAGGAAAGAGGCAAAGTTAAGGAATGGGGTGATAACGCAGTAAAAGGAAACCCGACGAAGCACCACTCTATCCGCCGCTATATAAAGATAATAGCGGAGAACCAGGCCAGAGTCGCGATTACCCCTAAGCAGGCCATACCTCTGTTCTTAGACAAGTTGGTGCGAATAGCCAGGTTTATAGACGAGGAGGTACGGGCACCTGAAGTAACCCCGATTAAGATCTACTTACTAGCCAGGGACCAGGCTTTCTTAAAGCTAGCCTTTTTCTCTGGTGATAGAGGTCAAGACATCTCTAATTTGCTCACTCAAGAGATACTACAGTTCCCAGACGGTAGTGGTTTAATCTTTAATCAAACTTTGACGAAGACGTTGAGAGGGGGTTGTTCCCGGGTATTTGCTGTGGTCAGGTGCTCGAGTAAGATTATCTGTCCTGTGGAAGCGGTAATTTGGTACAAGGAGGTGTGTGACGCCATCGGAGTCCCGTTAACGGGTGGTCCGCTATTCCGGAACACTAAAGGAAATGTTGTCTTAGAGGAGGCGTTCCCCGCCAAGGCGGCCGGTGCCCGTCTCCGGTGGTATTTAGATAGGTTAGGGATTAATGAAGGAGAAACTTTGCACGGCATAAGGGCAGCTGTCGCTATTCTTCTAACTATGGCAGGAGTACCAAAACAAGAGGTATTAACGCATATGGGTTGGAAAACCCCTAGTATGGCCGATCATTATACTCAAATTGCGAGGGTTTTAAATCCGCAAGGCTCCTCCCGTGTGTTAGCAAGTATAGCAGCAGGTGAACCTCCCATGGCGTCCCAGTTCGCAACTTTGTACAGAAGTAATAGTTCGTTGCAAGGTTTTGAGCAGGCGTTCGTCGGAGCGAAAGTAGCCCCAAAACAGTGAGATAAAATGCATGTACTTGATTAGTCAGTGAGGAAAGGAAAGAGAAGGAATGTCTCCACAACAGGGTAATTAATAACTGTGATGATTGGTAATGTGTTAGAGCAAAAGACTGTACCGCCATGTTATACATTAAAATGATCATACTACTGCGGAGTCTGTGTCTTATCTCTGGGGCAGAGTGGGGACGACGAGGAGGTGTGAGGTTTGGAGAAGTAGATTTGGGAATAGATGAGGTTTGGAGAAGGGTGAGGGAGGAAGTAGGAGAGCGCTTGGCTGGCCAACTACGAAGAAAGATACCGAGGTCTTCACGGCCCATTCCTTAACCTTTACCGAGGTCCATCAGGGTAAATATATAATTATTCCCACTGACGTCATAACAGTTGTGACCTATCGCGAGATCTTCTCGCGAGAGGTCACGACCTATGACGTCATCTCCAATTAATCCTTCTTTCGCGGCAAACCCAGCCGGGCGGGAAGACTAGAGTTTTGTAGCGTAGGGTTTTTTTACCGTAGTTTGCTAGACAGTTCCGGGTGTCTAGAGGGGCACACCTCTTTTTTGCGTTTGGTTTTTTTACCCACCCGCCCACCCACAACCTAGCCCTTGAGGGCCTTTTGGGTTGGTGTTTCCCGGTCCTCGGTCTTCACGGCCCATTCCTTAACCTTTACCGAGGTCCATCAGGGTAAATATATAATGATTGCCATGGGTTAATAAATGTCACAAGAGTATTTGTCTAGCAAGACTCTTTGCAGTAATCTGCTTTTTAGATGACATGTATCATGAATTCCACACTGCAAACAATGACTTGCCTTCTGAGTGCACTGCACCATTTTCCTGCAGTGGCCCATTTCTCTGGGCCAATGGTGGGCCAGCATTGTCCAGAATGGTTTTCATGGCTCCAATTCGAGGAAGTGCCACATGCTGTAAGACAGGCAGGTTGTGCTTTTTTGCATACCTGAAACACAGGGAATACGTGGCAATGTTTTGATATGGGGTAACCAAAGGTTTTAAAGTAAAATAAATCCATGACTGTCCCTATCATTTTCCTGTAGCTACCTCACAGCATCAGAGACATCATTAACTCAGTCTTGTTTAAATGGAAAATCTCTGCAAACAGCTGGCCTCTGTAACAACTATGATATATGAATAATACACCTGTTCTGATTTGGTTTACTGATAAGATTTACTCACTTCTGGCTCCTTTCTCTCCTCTTCCTGAGAAATCCTCCCTCTGGGAAGAGGATGATCCACTGGTGATTCCTGTTTAAATACCTGGTCTTAAGGTGATCCTTCAGTAGCTTCAGCATGACCTCCCTGTACTGCTGACCCTGGATCAGGTTACAACATGGTATTAGCCTGTGTTACACAATCCAGGGCTTGGTATGTAGGTTAGTACAGGTAGAACTGGAGCTGTGCAGATATTTCTGATGTCTACCTGCTCCTAACCTGCTGCACTACATGTACTAGGTTTATTTGTATTATTTACTACAATACTTAAAGCTGTATTGAAATATAATACACAACCTGTTGCAGAAAGAAGTCGCCGTGAGCCCAGGCACACCAGCCAAAGTTGGAGTACAGGAAGATGTAGTCCATGATCCACATCATGCGCCTCACCACCGGACCCTTGTGCTGAAGAGCCGCCATAAGGGTGGCCACGTCAGCTGTGGACTGGTGGTTCACTATCACTATAGCCTCGTCACTGTAGGTGTGAGAGATGTCTTCTCCACACTCATACACTGGGAACACAAACATGAAATGTTAGCCTATAATTGTGTAAAAATGAAATTCATCAGTATTATTAAGACTTCATATAGAAGACATTTAAAACATTTGCTACTCAAAACCATTATCATTCAACCAAATTGGTAGGGGTCACCGCCCCTTATATATTTCGTAAGCTTGACACAAGATTCATAGAAAAGCATAATGAATCCTAGCTGAGTCCTTCCTCAGCAATACAAGTTGTAAAAACACTTCTGGGGTTTATGTCTATGAGGTTTATGTCTATGAGGTTTATGTCTATAAGGTTTATGTCTACTTGTCTAGTATAAAATAACTAAAGCTACCCCAGGTATACTTACTCTGGTATCCAGCACTGTACCCCCAATAGCCAACCTGTGCCAAAAGCCACTTGAACATGATGCCCTCCAGTCGCCAGAATAGTTCAGGTCTCAGTATGCGCACAGGCTGCAGACATAGCAGCCACACGAAATGGGCAGGGATGACGTACAGGTTGTTGACGGTGATAAAGGCTAGTCGCAGAGCAATCCTCAGCAGGTACCAGGTCCACGGCAGGAGCCACACCAGCAGCTGATTCACTCGATCAACAAGTGCCATTCTGCAGAGTACATCAACACAGCATATTCAACAGCACATGGCCCATTTGGGTACATGCAGTTTACAGTACTGTCCCAGCAAATGCCTTAATACCTTCAATTAGGAATGTCTTATCAATGATTAACTTGAATATGGATTTCACTGCTATTGGGATTTTACTCATTCCCAGGAAAGGCATGCAAGAACCATGACACTGTTAGAACTAAAAATTAAAAAGACTATTGACTAGTGCCCTGGCAGCAGTCTGGCACCCAGGCTACCAATCCAAGGCCAAATACATGTAATATGTTTGTTCTTTCATTAGATCAGAACTAAAACCTCCTTGGTTTCACCACTTCCTTTTTGAACCTCCTTGGTTTCACAGGCTCCTGAAGGAAAGACACGTTACTTGGTTATTTTGTAAAAAACGATATCCCCAACAAGTCGTATACAACACCACCTACCTGCCTCCCTGTCTGTCTGCGCAGATTTTGGTAGCACGACCCGATCAGTTATGTCCACCAAACATAGCCGCGTCTTGTCCCCATCATGGTTTGTTCCCGCTCATGACCGGATGACCCGCCCACATACCAGCATCAACACGACACCTTCCTCGCAAAAACACCGTACAAACACGTCGTCGATATTACAGAAGAAGAATTGCGTTGTCGTGAGCCGAATCACAATTTGGTGCAGCTTAAGGGCTATTATGATAAAATGGATACATATGTAGCGTTATCTGCGTGCAGCTCAGGTTTTCATTTTGCCACTTTCACCTGGAAACCAGACCTGGAGTAACATTACATCACACCAAAACGTGTTGATGAACGTATCATTGAAACAGATGAATGATGATACAGAAATATAATACAATATATAACGTTAAAAAAATGACAAGAATATACTTTAATAACGTGGATACAAATTAAGCAAGGTCCGACGTGGAAAACCTGTCCTATCATGATTAGCGGTGCGTTTGGATGCAGTAACCACCTGCCCGAGAAAGGCCAAAGGGTAAAGGTGACCATGTTGCTGCGCACTGTCCCCGCCTCTCAGTCTGTCGGCTGGTCCCAGTGGAGTGGTGGAGCCGCTCGTGGAGCTGTGTCCGGGGGAATTTTCGGCATTTCAAACTCCTCAGATCACATAGAACTATGGTAGGAACTGAAATAGACTCTACGGTATTGTATTATGGTTAAACGCAAATGACAGTGTCGGGGATGAACCCATACCTTTAAGGTCATAATTTTTTTATGATAAACGTTGGGGTTGTGCATGTAACATTACATCAGTTATCAAGTTGCCAGTGAACCTGACAATCATGCAGTTGTGTTGTAGCTAAGTCATTCAAATTATAAAAGACCCCCTTGATGGGCCATACCACCATTGTTTTACACATTGCTTGTCATCATCACATACTACTGCTAACGTTAGCATTTACCCGTAGTTTCCTTGGTCTTCTTTGTTTGCTAACAGTGAGTTATATGATAGTTTATTGATTGGGTGATGGGTAACAGTGGTCCTCCAGCTCTTAACGTTACATCAACATATGTTGCTGTTGTTATCAATGTATGCTTTTTCTTGCATAGAATTAGCAGAATTTCTGATGTTTGTTGTTTTATTACATGATGATATAGAGTTGTACACACACACAGATCAGCCAAAATGTCTGATCCACAATTCATTTTCCTTTTTTTCAGGCAAGCACAGCATACCGCATTGAAAGTGACAGCTTCGGTGAGCTGAAGGTCCCTGCAGACAAGTACTACGGTGCCATGACAGAAAGATCGCGGCTAAACTTCAAGATAGGAGATGAGATGGAGAGAATGCCTGTAGGTACTTCTAGCATGTATCGCTCACCTGGGAAATAAAGTTGCTACCAAATTTAGATGTCAGCTTGTTTTTTTATTTATTGTATGGGATTCAATTATGAAGAGAAAGGTCATCAGAACATACACAATGTATCTACTGAGTTAAGATCATTTGCAATCATGTTTTCACTGCCTGCAATTCTTCGTGCAAAAGAAAGGCTGTTCCTTTTCTCCTGTGTGTGGGTTCATGCCAATTCTTCTCTTTCAGTTTCAAGTCATCAAAGCAATGAGTGTCCTTAAGAAGGCAGCAGCGGCAGTCAACCAGGATTATGGTCTAGACCCAGACCTGGCAACGGCCATAATGAAGGCTGCAGACGAGGTAAGCAGCATAAAGGAGGCACTTTTGGTGAAAGAAATTGGTAGCAACATATGCAATTATTGACATGAAAGGTTTTGGTCAGGATGTCAGGAATCAAACTCGACAATAGAAGAAGATGAAAGTGTCACTCTTGCTTCACTCATGATTGGCTGGCATATGCAAAGGAAATGGTAGAATGTGTAGACTGGGCAAAGGGTGTCAGACAGTTGGCCATAGATAAATCACCTTAGAGAGTTAGACAGCCAAACCAAGAGATACATATTTTAAAAATTAAGTTAACATTATGTGTGGTGTTTTCCTTCCTTTCCTTCCAGGTTATTGAGGGGAAGCTGGACAAACATCACTTTCCCCTGGTGGTGTGGCAGACAGGGTCTGGTACCCAGACTAACATGAATGTTAACGAGGTGATCAGTAACAGGGCCATCCAGATCCTGGGTGGACAGATGGGGAGCAAGACTCCTGTCCACCCAAACGACCACGTCAACAAGAGTCAGGTAGGTACATGTACATGTAGAAACCATAACATTTGCTTATGTTATGATGGTAGGATGGATGGATAAAAGGGCCCTTACGGAATATAGAACCGGTATTAATATTAATTTTGTCTTGTCTACCTCAGAGCTCCAATGACACATTCCCAACAGCCATGCACATAGCTGTGGCTCAGGAAGTGCATGAGTGTCTGCTGCCTGGCCTCAGGACCCTGCACACGGCCATGAAGACCAAGGCTGAAGAGTTCAAGGACATTGTCAAGATAGGACGCACACATACACAGGTACCTGCAAAGCTCATTCATTAAAGTTCATACTTGTCTTACAACAGGTACCTCTAGACACTCAATTCTGATTCATGTACTAGGAGTTGGCTTTATATGCTTGATTTGATCCTGACAGATGAGTCATGTGGTTTCGTGTATTATCTCAGGATGCCACGCCCCTGACCCTTGGGCAGGAATTCAGCGGCTACACCACTCAACTGGAGTACAGCATAGAGAGGGTCACTGCAGCCCTACCCAGGGTGTACCAGTTAGCAGCAGGTACAGGTTCTTGCTCTTCAGACAGTAAACTGAACCGATTTTTTAATTTAGCATCTTACAAGTACTCATGCTCATCAGCAAACTGTATTTTAAATATGTTAATAGTCGAGCAAGGTCAGTTTTATTTTACCTTGTAAACTACTTTGTTACAAGGATAACAAAGGTGTGATGATTACATTCACCCCTACAGGAGGGACTGCTGTTGGCACAGGCCTCAACACCAGGATAGGGTTTGCAGAGAAGATTGCCTCCAAAATTGCTGAGCTAACAGGTGGGATTTCTTCATAGACAATAGCTGTTGTTTGGGATTACACCTGTAATCATCTGGTTTGACAATGCTGCTGTATGCAATTTAGTTATCATACTAGCTACTGCATCACTATCATATTGTAATGCAACCTTTTATTGTCAATATTTTATGCAGACATTTCTTGAACTGATATAGGAAATGAATAACTATTATCCTGATTTTCCCCTTCCTTCCCAAAAGGTCTCCCATTTACCACTGCGCCAAACAAGTTTGAGGCTCTGGCTGCCCATGATGCTCTAGTGGAGCTGTCTGGTGCCATGAACGTGGTGGCCTGCAGCCTGATGAAGATAGCCAATGACGTCAGGTTCCTGGGGTCCGGGCCACGCTGTGGGCTGGGGGAGCTGCAGCTACCAGAGAATGAACCAGGCAGCAGCATCATGCCAGGTTAGTCTGGACTTGTGTTGGGGGCACAGAACTACATTAACGGTGCACACCCCAGTTCTTTCGTGACCGGGGTCCGTGGTAGTCCGTTGTAAAAAAGTGACAAAAAGGTTTTGAGGGTCCAAGTTTGAGGTGACATTTCTCATAAACTGCCACGAAATATCATTAAACATTAACATGGCTGAGGAGTGTAAGAAATGGTGATTTTGGGGTGAAAATTTCTTTTGGATCCGAACCTTACTTCCGGGTATCCTTGCGCGCCAATAAGCTAACCAATCCTAAGGTTTGGACTACAGAAATTTGGTCCATTCAGGACCCTGTCTTATGCAACAAACAATTGTTGTTTCAGGTAAAGTAAATCCCACCCAGTGTGAAGCCATCACTATGGTTGCAGCTCAGGCCATGGGGAACCATACAGCAGTCACTATTGGGGGCAGCAACGGTCACTTTGAACTCAACTGCTTTAAACCCCTCATTGTGAAGAATGTGCTGCAGTCTGCCCGCCTTCTGGGTGATGCCTGTGTGTCCTTCACCAACAACTGTGTTGTAGGTATCCAGCCTGACCAGGATCGCATCTCCAAGCTCCTGAATGAATCACTCATGCTGGTTACAGCCCTAAACCCTCATATAGGATATGACAAGGCAGCTAAGATTGCTAAGTTAGCACACAAGGAGGGAACTACGCTGAAAGAAGCTGCCCTCAAGCTGGAATTTCTAACCAGTGAGCAGTTTGATGAGTGGGTTAGACCACAAGACATGCTAGGACCAAAGTGATCTTTCTGATCCTATAGCAACATCTACAAAATATCCAAAAGTGCCCTTGAAGTGCCGTGAAAATTGGATCAGACTGGCTACAATACACTACAGATTATCATTATCAAAAATCATCTGTTATTGTTTAAAAATGCCTTACTCACAATGCCACTGATGTGGTAAATTCAGCTTGTATTAATGGAATAGAGACTAAATCACCAAATTACCAGAAAAGTCTTGTTGCATCTGTACAAATATTTAGAACAGATATTGAAGAACTATTTTGAAATATATCAACAGACCAAGATGATTTATGTTAGACACATGCTAAATCTTGTGATATTTCACTATTTCATGAAATTGTTTGTTATTTTCACCCAATCACAAATGCTACATAATTGAAGTCTACTGTACAATGTGTTGAGCAGCTGTTGTGCTTTACTATAGTCTTATACCACAGATCCCATTGCATTCTGGGAGGTGTGTCCCCCTTTGCTAACCATAGTGCACATCTACCATAATGCAATGGGATCAAAAGGTCTGTTGCTAATTCTTAATATGCAGTGTGCTTTTTGCAAGTGTAACACATCTTACAGAACCAGGCACATGTAGGTTCTCTCTACCATGATAGATGATAGCCTATCACATTACCTATGATACGACTTGTGTAGTACAAAGTTACAAACATTGCATTAAACAAAGGTGACCAAGCATTAAAGTCATCATTCTCTTCAACCAACAATGGCCAGCTACTTCAAGACTAAGAGCTATAGTAAAATTAGATAATCTCTGTAATAAACTGACAATGCAAATATACTGCTGTGTTTTTCTCCATTCAAAAGATCTGCCAAAACATCATATGAAAAGTTTACAGTCTGTTGAGTTTAGTGACAATAAGCACCCTCAAACACTGATCAAATGCAGTGCACACACACAGACCAGCTTTGTCAGGGCTCCAGTCAAACCCTGCTATTGGCTGTGTGGATAACGTGACATTCTGTAGAAGTGACACAGTCCCTGCCACGCCCATCTCCACGCCCTTGTCATCTGCTTTCACCCTCTTGTCTGGGTATGAACTGTTGGAAGCAAGATGCATTGTGAAAATCAAGTGTCACATATCAACAAGTTCTTTACCATTACCAGTTATTTCCCCTGGCATCAATACTAGCAGTTCATACAGAATTATCCAACATCTGATGCAGAGTTCTATTACTTCTGCTCTTAGACCACAATGGTCAGACAGATACGACAGGTTACAATGTTAAAAATGTGTGTGTTGATGAACTTACTACTGCCACAGGTTAAGAGTACCACTCCCTCCACAAGTCATGAACACATCTCTGTTCTGGGGAAGATGCTTGGTTAGCCACACAGTAGACTTGTGAGCCTGTGGAATAGATGACACTAGTGAAACAAAGTGGTGTTTTTTTTTCAGTGAGATTCAAGTTCCAGATAAAGCAGCCTTAACCTCAGATATGTTCTGACATATCTCACAATATTAAATGCAAAGTTATTTTTCTTTCCTGGACTCTTTTTTCTGCTGGTAGCCACCACCTGTATCAGCCATACTGAGTGGGCTAACCACATCTCTGTGTGTGCTGCCCTGGGAGATACTTTACCCAGTATTGTATAGGTGTAGATGTAGGTCTACAATCCACAATCAAGTTCTTTGTATCCTGCACAATGTCAATAGTCTGGCTAAATTCACATGCCTGAAACACATCATTCTCCCTCAGTATGCTTAACTTCATGAAAAACCTACCTTTTCTGAAAGAGAGGCAAATCCTTTTGTGGGGTGCTGAGTACGCATGTCAAACACATGGAATTTGGATTCCAAAGTGGTTGCCACCATCTTGTTCATGTTGATGTCCTTCCTGTCAAACTCCACACTGCACACCTAGAGAGCAACGATGACAGGTCTGTGAAAAACTCAAATGTATTACACATGCAAACTTGCTTACAAGTTATGCTCATTAGTGCATGTGCACCTATAGAGTAACAATGATAAATTACATGTATTCCTGAATGCTGCTGGAATTTAACTCACTCGTTGCTTATTTCAATGACACAAGGCCAAGGCAAAACAAAACAAATGCTGTTGTTTCCAGCCTATGGTTTCATAAACTACAATTCACCCGGAGCAGCAAGGACAAAACTGACAAAGCTACCCTTACAGCCTTACCCCATTCTTGACATTTGTCTCCCATCGTAAGGCCATGTTCCTTAGATCAAACAGCTTAATGTCTCCATTGTCATAACCAGCACATACACATCTCTCTGTTGGGGAGTATGCATTCCCTAAAAATAGGAAAATTTCAAGTTAATCACTGTGGTTCAACTGTGAACACAAATATTTTTCAAACTAACATTACCATACCATACACACACAAGGGCTATATATAAAGAGAAGGCCCACCAAAGGCTACAGTCCAGCAGTCTCTCCTTGCCTCTGCCTCAGAGGGTTCCATTGTTGCTACAGGCACATCCTTCTGTCGAGGGTCCCATACCTTCACACTACCTGAAAAAAAAAAAAAAAACAAGTCTTTACTTTTAAGTAAACTCCTATGGGTACAGGGACATCACTTGCTAATGTCCGGAATCATTCTTCATGTCAGAAATGCTCATAAGATGTCAGAGATGATCAAACAGATGCATGAATGTACCATCTCTGCTGCCAGTGACAATCTCAGGAGCTCCCTCCCCAATCCCCAGGCCTCCCACTCCATCAATACAGTTGATGATCTCCTTGTGGGCTGGGGCATGATATACTGGAGTGTCCACATTTTCCAAGTCCCTAAAATAAAATATTGTAAAAGAACTTGTTGACTTAAAGGACACTAATAATGATCCGAGTAATATGATTTTACTTCACTGAGATCTGTTGAAGACCTAAGTTACTTAGTACTGGTAGGTCAAATACAACAAATTACATTTTAAATTAAAGACTCAAGATCTCTTTTCACTGTCAGAGCAAAGGCAGTGTGTCTTGTAAATATGTGAAGAATACACTGAAACATACCAAATTGACAGTTTCCCATCAAAGTCTCCAGTTGCAAGGTTCCTTTGCTGAAGGCTTGCTGCTCCGAAGGTGCCGCACTTGAAAGCTTTGGCCTTTTCACGCTAAAATATAATATTCAGGAAAGGGGACAGCATACATGTATAACGTTATACAATGTATAATATGTAATGTTATATAGGTTGATTTACATACGTAACTCAAAGTACAATGTTTATCTACAAGACAATGTTAGGTAAGGTAATGAGCTACTATATCTAATATCTACTCTACTCTACTCTACTGACTATATAAAAGCATGTGGACTTTCCACCATCCTCACATAAATGCGACTAGCATTACATTTCCATGGCAACCAACAAAGTTAAATAACAGCTTTACCAGGCAGTTGCTGTGGATTTTCTTGACTTCTTATCATCATAAATCAAAATGTTGTAGCTTCCATACCTCTTTCAGCAGTTTGACCTCTCCTTTGGACACTTCATAGATCTGCAAGGCACCTGTACCTCGGGCATGGTTGCCCAGCACAACGAACTTAGCACTACAAGGAATCCACTTGCAGTCAAACAACGTGAAGTTTAGAGACTTCTCCACGTGCGCAATGATCTGAGGCTTATCTACCATGTTTATAGGTTATGAGCTTCACAATCAAACTTAAACCACGTGCAGGAATACGCTGTATGTGTCAGAACGTCGTTGTTTTTGTGAAGAACCTTCTAGTTCGTGTGAACCGCCATTTGTAACTTGGACGACTACATTTCAAGATGGTACAGACCAAAGCGTGATAATAATTAGCCACCTATAGTTCTTCAAAATGCACATCCTGTATATAGCAATGAATTTTAAGCTAGTCTGTTGTATGATTTGATGTCTAGATGACTTGCATTAATCCTATTTTCTACAGCCATTGATGTAAAGTATTAAAACCCCCTATCTGCAAAATGTATTAATCGTCGTGACGTCACCTTTCATGGAAGGCACCTACGAGCTGCAGCTACACACCGAGAAAGAATACTTAGTATATTCGCATGACCGTCATCGACGATAAGCTGCACTTTAAAGACTATTGATTCCGCCCAGTGACTTAAGAACTCTGTTTAGAAACCCAGACAGCTGATTCCATTCCACCGAGATGGCAGGGAATTACTATTTTGCCATAGTGGGGCACCACGACAACCCAATCTTCGAGATGGAGTACGCCCCTCCCAACAAACCAGCGGAGACCAAGAAGGACGACCACCGCCACCTGAACCAGTTTATCGCCCATGCGGCGCTGGACCTGGTGGAGGAACAGATGTGGATGACGAACAACATGTACCTGAAGACAGTGGACAGGTTTAACGAGTGGTTCGTGTCGGCATTCGTCACGGCTGGCGGGATGCGCCTCATCATGCTGCACGACCAGAAAAATGAAGACGGCATCAAGAACTTCTTCCAGGACATGTACGAGACTTACGCCAAACACGCCATGAATCCATTCTACGAACCAAATACGGTCATCAAGTCACAGGCGTTTGAAAGAAAGGCACAGTTTTACGGCAAGAAGTACTTGACCGGATGATAGTGACCTCTGGTGCACTGACATGACAGCATCGGTTCATATAACAATGTGACGTTAATGTCATTATCATATTACATAAAGCTATGTGTGAAATCGCACAGATGAATATACTAGTAGTGTTTCGTTATCTGTTTCAGTAGCATGTACATGGTGTTCTAATGAGATATCATATCACCTTGTTTCTACTGGCACTGCAGTTTTATTAGTATTTTCATGTGACATGTAACGTTTAATAGGTCGACCTGAAGCGCAACTGCGGTGATGCAATGCCCTAATGTAGTATTAATGATCATTACATCTCTGTAACGGTTAATTACATGAAAAAGTGACCTAAAGAATTCATTGTTCATATGGAATTATATTTGGCTTCATTGTAATTACTACATGCTGGTATTTCAGTTTTGTCAATGTTAGTAAACAACAGCTACACTAAAGAGGGTCTGCATGTCTTTTTCTATTAGACACGCTGACAATCCCAGCATGATGATGTGTATTTATGGAGGAAGGCATATGCACCTTCTGTTCGCAAACCATATACTGTACTGTACTGGTATGATCAGAGACAATAAAAAGCTGATGTTTTGTAATAATTATTGTTATTTAGTGAACCAGTTTTTCTGTTTGTAGATTGAAACAGAATAAAGGTCTCAACCTGCTACCATTGAATAACTTAACTTGCAAAAACACAGTTGTGTGGTCAACATACTTTATTTTTCAAGGTTGAAAGAAGGTATTACAGTAATAATTGCCTCCCATGTGAACCTGACTACCAATCCCAAATGTGAGAAAGGTTTGAGGGTGAATGAGGTATGAAATACTGCTTGTCATGATACTAGTACTTTCACAGAGATAGACTTGGTTATTTCATAATTGGAACTGAGCATTGTTGGGGGAAGTTGCATCCATGCAATGTTGGACTATTACAATTGTCAGAGCCACCAAAAAGAGAGCAAAGTTACCTGTAGACATAGAAAATAACCTAGAAGCATCTATGTTTGTCCCAAGTTTGTCTACAATGAAATGAATCGACCCTCTTTGTCATTTATCCCCTTTACAAGCTAGATTCAAACCAGTTGGCAAGTAAACATGGTAATAATATGAGAAATAATTGCAAAGTAACTTTACAACTGTGTCTGAAAGTGAAAAACTCAACAAAACGTATCTTTGTACACAAATCATTAGCTTCTTATCCATAGCTGGCATTGCTACCTCTATATTTAATCAAGGGTTTGGTAAAATTAGCCAGTACAGTTGATCATTCATTTGTACAGTATGTCATAGTGTCCTGGTCTATACAACAGGAACACCTTTGGCTCTGTGCCTTCAGGAAAGTCATGGTGGTTGACTTCTCTGAACCAGCCCGGTCCATGTACTCCACACGAACACCAACGTTCAGGCTGGACGTCAGGGCTATGATGTGGATGTGATCACTTTCCCTGGCCATTGGCTCCACCTCCTATAGGACAACAATCAGACGTGTAACTGTTATTGTTGCTAGTGGTTCCATACCATTGTCCTGAACATTGATAAGCTAACCTGGGCTGAAGAAGTTAGAGCTAATTTCAGCCAAACGGAAGCATGTGTGTAGTAATTCAGCAATTACATGTACGTATGCATGTATACCTTCTACATGTATAAAGATGACAACAAAAATCCAAATGTCATTATCTTTGAAGTTAAAACATACCAGTCTTGTCATAAAAGTCAGCTGCAAACTTACATGGCCACAGAACTCTTTGACAGAAGCATAGCTTTCAATGAAGTTCACAAAGAAGTCTTGATTTTGTTGTAAGTAGCCTGATGTTAGCAGCCGCAGATAGACCACCAGATAGTCTGACAGGCCCTGGTCCCGGAAGGTTGCTAACAAATCCTCCACTGGGATCTGCTGTTCAACCTTCTCTACAACCTCCATGAACTGCACATACAAGAGTCAAGGTGAAACATGTACATGTACTAGTATCGAGAATCATCTTTCTCAAATTGCACCTTCAGGTCAATTATTTCAGTTAGTTATTTATTGGTTCAGTTCAGTATGAATAATTATGTTACATGAACAACCAGGGTTGCCCAACTAGCTAACCCAGGAAAAGAATACAAACAATAGGTTAGATCTATACATGTAAACACATAAGCATTATTAACAGACATAACGTTGATATTAGCGTCATATCTGAAACATGGTTCACACCTAACCACCCCACCGAGTGTACTAATATAGAAGGATTCACCTTGTTCTCTCGAAGTCGCACATGTAACCGAGGTGGTGGTGTAGCAATTTATGTTAGGGAGTCGATACCTTCTAATGTCATCAATTTTATTGAAATACCTGTCGAGTTAGAATGTCTATGGGTCTTAGTGAGACCACATTGGTTACCGCGTCATATTACTAGTCTAGCTATCTGTGCAGTTTATAATCCCCCTAACTCTATATATCAGGATATACTGGAAAAGCATATCATAGACAGCATCGATAAAATAAGTACTAGATACCCACATGCTGGGATCTGCGTCATGGGAGATTTTAATCGTCTTGAAGTCATGTCCATTCTCCGTGGAACCCAACTAGTTCAGGTTGTTAAACAACCAACTAGAGGTGACTCCACACTCGACTTAATAATTACCAACATTAAGTCATACGAGATCCCTAAAATCGAAGAACCTCTTGGTCTAAGCGATCATAATACAGTTATTTGGCGCCCTAAAAATTATACGTCTACCAACATCAAGTCAAAATGTACCTTTCGCCCTATGAAGGACTCGAATATTCGTTCATTTGGCAGGTGGATCTCAACCTATACATGGGATGAGGTCCTGGCCGCCCCAAACACTCAAAATAAGGTCGACGTATTCTACAAAATACTACAAACAGCAATTGATATCCATTTTCCTTATAAATCAGTGATTAAGCACAACAGTGACAAACCATGGATTACCCCCTTAATAAAGACTACCATCAAGAAACGCCAAAGGGCTTTCCATGTGGGAAACATGTCACTATATAGGAGTCTTAGAAACAAAGTCATCCACCTATCTCTTAAAGCTAAGAAACGACACTATGTTTCCAAAGTTCAGCATCTCAAAAAAGACAACCCAGCCGACTGGCACCGATGTCTGCGCCAAATCTTAAACTGTCGAAAACCCCCAGTACAGATCTCCTCCCCTGACCTTGCCCATCTGAATGACGGAGACATGGCTGACCTGATAAACAGCCATTTCTCCACAATTGTTAATGAATTACCTCCCCTTGACTTAGAGTCATTACCCGCTTACCTCCCGTCGCCGTCAGAGCCCCCTCGTGTTTATGAATGGGAAGTCTTTGAAACACTTAGACGACTCAAAGCGAATAAAAGTAGTGGCCCTGATGACCTATCCCCTAAAATTGTGAAATGTTTCGCTGCAGAGTTTACTGAAGTACTTACCCACATTTACAACTCGTCCCTCGAGGAAGGCGTCGTCCCTGAACAATGGAAACAGGCCTATATTTCCCCAATCCCGAAAAAGACACCAGCTTCTATAGACAACTTAAGACCTATATCATTGACGTCTATACTTGTTAAGGTTCTTGAATCGTTCGTAGCAAAATGGGTTCTCCTTGATGTCACAAAAGTCCTCGATCCTAATCAGTTTGGCAGCCGAAAAGGCATGTCAACTGTTCATTACTTGACTACCATGACGAATTTTTTATTCCTTAACGCTGAAACGCCAAACAATATACAGACCATCTTGTTAACCGACTTCAGCAAAGCCTTTGATAGGATTAATCACACAAAATTGATAAATAAGATGTTGGAATGTGGGATACGTACGTCGGTTATGCCTTGGCTTTGCAATTTCATTTCCAACCGTTCGCAGTGTGTCCGATATCATGGTAAAACCTCACAATGGAAAACTATCTCATCTGGAGTCCCGCAAGGTACGAAATTAGGTCCCATTCTGTTTTTGATTTATGTAAATGATGCTCTCCAAGTCAACAGTTTAAATCGATACAAATATGTCGACGACCTCTCTGTTTGTGAAAGTAGACTTCTCTATGAACCCAGCCTTATCCAACCATCTCTTGATCAATTAAATGTTTGGGCTTCCAAAAATGACATGACATTGAATGCTGACAAATGTAAATTAATGATGATTACCTTTATGCGAGATTGCCCCCCTCCCCAATTAATTTCCGTCAATGATAAGCCACTAGAATATACAGATGACGCATGTATTCTCGGCCTATGGCTATCCCACAATTTGAAATGGGACAAGCACGTTGAATCCATTATAAGCAAAGCTAGTTCCCGACTCTTCCTACTAAAGAAATTGAAACGTTTTGGGCTCCCTTCAAATGACCTAATCGATTTTTACCAAATGTATATACGCCCCATTCTTGAATATGCAGCACCCATCTGGACCTCCGGCATTACGGCCCTACAAACCAGGAAGATTGAACGCATTCAGAAACGTGCATTACGGATAACCCTTGGTCCTGAGTACACATGCTATAACGACGCCTTATCCAACCTAGGTCTCCCCTCCCTTGAAAAGAGGAGGGAGGACCTAAGTTTGAAATTTGCCAGATCCCTTTTTAACTCTCCCTTTAGACCCTGGCTCCCACCATGCCGAGAGACGATCCATGTTAGAAAATGTAAACAGTTTAACCAGCTCTTTGCCCCCCTCCCGAGAACAAATCGATACAAAAATAGCCCGATCCCCTATCTTACAAGTCTATTAAACAAATATGGCACATAGTAAATCTCCCATGACCGGCCCACCCAAGATCAGTTATCACGTAACATACTATATAATTAATAATTTTTACACTGATGATGTTGATATTGTAAATATTGTTAAGTTCATTTTACTCGCTTAATATTTAGTTGTCTATATGTTAAATGTGAAATACTCACTTGTCTAGCTGTGTATTTGTTAACTGTGCAATATTTGTATCTCTGTTTTTAAACTAGCATATAATTCAGCACTACTTATTAGTTGCGCTGCAACATGCTAGCGATTGTACTCTTTTATCTTCGATCAATCAATAAACAACAATTATTATAATCAAGGCATTCTGTGTTGTTATTGGATATTATCATATAACTTTCATAGTTGTTCATACAGAATCTTGCAGCTTGATTCTGTACACTTTCCAATTTGTCTTTTTCTTTCTTTGTATATGTGTCACGAAGTGACAGTTATACATTAAGATTTAAGCACTTACATTGTAGTAGCAATAGTTAGACCCTTCCTTCGAGCGGGGGTTCGCTGCCTGTTCGAGCACACCGTGCGCACGTGATCACCACGGGTGTTCGAACAGGTAGCAACGACACCTGTTCGAAGGAAGGGGTTCTAGAAAGGTAACGTTACGGAGGAGGAGACTTGAAGAGATTAAAGAAATGACAGGACACGTTATCTCTGTCTCCGTGTTTTCTCTACGCCACCGTGACATATGGATCCCATACTGTCGCGGCATATTCTAGGTTCGGTCTTACAAGTGACGTGTATGCAAGTGATTTTACTCTAGTTGGACATAGATTACGTTTAATCACTCCCAATGTCTGTTTTGCCTTAGTTGTGATATTATTAACATGTCAAAACCGGGTATTTATTAATCCCAATCCATACATTAAACAACCCAATAATCACCCGCATATGACCTCAGGTGACCCATATAGAACACGATTCTCTTCTAAAAAATCCAAAAATAACTTGAGTTGTGTTCCAATGACCTCGGGTGACTCCCATAAGAACACCTGTTCCCTGCCTTTGACCCAGATAGAACACACCCTTCCCCAGTGACTCCAGATGGAACTATGTTCTATGTTCTATTCAGCATGTGCAAGGGGTAAATTGTACATTGTGTCACTCTTAACTGCATCAGTTTGGATAGGCTATCGTGTAAGCTATGTGATAATAGCGTTAATGGCCCGCCCTTTCTCGGTGAATATGGTGTGATAAAGCCTTGTCAGTTGCTATAACTACCTCATAAAGCCACCTCGTTCGCTGCGCTCACTTGGTGGCTTTATTCGGTGGTTACAGCAACTGACAATGCTTTATCCCACCATATTCACCTCGGGGCGGGTCATTAACCCTTAATCAATCATCTGAGAGCTAAAGTACTTTCTCTCCCAATTACATGTGAAAAAGACTAGAATACCATATATAGTTTTATGTATGCTAGATCTATTCTAATCAAATATGAACTGTCATTTCCATATTATGGAAGAACTAAGACTAAGTAATGACTGTCCATGTTTGATTGTAGCCTTCTGCTAGCCACTAAAGGGTTAGAATTTCAGCATATTTATTGCAGTTATATATCAACTTATCTCAGTCATGCCATAACTTACAGTATCATGGAAGTCTTCTACTGTGAAGGCAGGGAATCCAAGGGACACCAGCATATCTTTACTTTTAGCAGCAACCTCTTTGAACCTAAAGAACAAGAGGCAATGTGGCATCAACAACATTCAATGCTCAAGTCCAAATAATGCAGGTATGGTATCATCCAATTATATCGGGGCCATCCCTTTATGGACAACACAATTGCTTTTCAGCTACTCACCTTTCCAAATCTTTTCTGTCATCCAGCAACCTCTCTAGATAGGAAAAGCCAAAAGCCCTATAGAAGCAGTTCCCATCCCCTCTTGTTCTTCTGAAGCACTTGTATTTACTTCTCAAGTCCTAGATCGAGATAGGAGAAAACATATCCATGTAGTTGAATAAAGTTATCAACATGATCAGAAATATAGTCAAACTACATATATTTTCAAAGACAAGTCTTTGAAACACTTGATTAACACAATACCCAAACCTTTTGAAGAATGGAGCAAAGCACTCCATAATGGAGTCC